>NC_053026.1:155454045-155707113 GCF_003073215.2 Triticum urartu | reverse complement strand
AGCAATTCTGGGTTGGGCCTCCGGTTAATAGGTTAGTCCCAAAAATAATATAAAAGTGTATAATAAAGCCCAATAATGTCCAAAACAAGATATAATATAGCATGGAACAATAAAAATTATAGATACGTTGGAGACGTATCAAGCATCCCCAAGCTTAATTCCTGCTCGCCCTCGAGTACGTAAATGATAAAAATAGAATTTTTGACGTGGAATGCTACTTGGCATAATTTCAATGCAATTCTATTAATTGTGGTATTTATATTCAGATCCGAAAGATTCAAGACAAAAGTTTAATATTGACATAGAAATAATAATACTTCAAGCGTACTAACTAAGCAATTATGTCTCTTCAAAATAACATGGCCAAAGAAAGTTATCCCTACAAAATCATATAGTCTGGCTATGCTCCATCTTCACCACACAAAGTATTCAAATCATGCACAACCCCGATGACAAGCCAAGCAATTGTTTCATACTTTTGGTGTTCTCAAACTTTTCCAATCTTCACGCAATACATGAGCATGAGCCATGGACATAACACTATAGGTGGAATAGAACGGTGGTTGTGGAGAAGACAAAAAGGGAGAAGATAGTCTCACATCAACTAGGCGTATCAATGGGCTATGGAGATGCCCATCAATAGATATCAATGTGAGGGAGTAGGGATTGCCATGCAACGGATGCACTAGAGATATAAGTACATGAAAGCTCAATCAAAAAGAAACTAAGTGGGTGTGCATCCAACTTGCTTGCTCACGAAGACCTAGGGCATTTTGAGGAAGCCCATCATTGGAATATACAAGCCAAGTTCTATAATGAAAAATTCCCACTAGTATATGAAAGTGATAACATAGGAGACTTTCTATGAAGATCTTGGTGCTACTTTGAAGCACAAGTGTGGTAAAAGGATAGTAGCATTGCCCCTTCTCTCTTTTTCTATCATTTTTTTATTTGGGCCTTTTCTCTTCTTTTTTTATGGCCTCTTGTTTTAGTCCGGAGTCTCATCTCGACTTGTGGGAGAATCATAGTCTCCATCATCCTTTCCTCACTTGGGACAATGCTCTAAAAATGATGATCATAAAACTTTTTTATTTACTGACAACTCAACAATTACGACTCGATACTTAGACTAAAATATGACTCTATGTGAATGCCTCCAGCGGTGTACCGGGATATGCAATGAATCAAGAGTGACGTGTATGAAAGAATTATGAACGGTGGCTTTGCCACGAATACAATGTCAACTACATGATCATGCGAAGTAATATGACAATGATGGAGTGTGTCATAGTAAACGAAACGGTGGAAAGTTGCATGGCAATATATCTCGGAATGGCTATGGAAATGCCATGATAGGTAGGTATGGTGGCTGTTTTGAGGAAGGTATATGGTGGGTGTATGATACCGGTGAAAGGCACGCGGTATTAGAGAGGCTAGCAATGGCGGAAGGGTGAGTGTGCGTATAATCCATGTACTCAACATTAGTCATAAAGAACTCATATACTTATTGCAAAAATCTACAAGTTATCAAAGCAAAGTATTACGTGAATGCTCCTAGGGGGATAGATTGGTAGGAAAAGACCATCGCTCGTCCCCGACCGCCACTCATGAGGAGGACAATCAATAAATACATCATGCTCCGACTTCTTAACATAACGGCTCACCATACGTGCATGCTACGGGAATCACAAACTTTAACACAATTATTTCTCAAATTCACAACTACTCAACTAGCATGACTCTAATATCACCATCTCCATATCTCAAAACAATTATCAAGTTTCAAACTTCTCATAGTATTCAACACACTCGTAAGAATTTTTTTTATTAATCTTGAATGCCTAACATAATTAAAGAAAATTACCATGTTGTTTTGTAGGACTCTCAAAATAATCTAAGTGAATCATGAGAGAACAATGGTTTCTATAAAACAAATCCACCAACGTGCTCTAAAAGATATAAGTGAAGCACTAGAGCAAAAACTATATAACTCAAAGAATATAAGTGAAGAACATAGATTATTCTAACAATTTCCAAATCATGAGTGTCTCTCTCAAAAAGGTGTGTGCAGCAAGGATGATTGTGGAAAAATAAGAAATAAAGACTCAAATAATACAAGATGCTCTAAGCAAAACACATATCATGTGGTAAATAAAAATATAGCTCCAAGTAAAGTTACCGATAGAAGTAGACGAAAGAGGGGATGCCTTCTGGGGCATCCCCAAGATTTGGATTTTAGGTGTCCTTAGATTATCTTGGGGGTGCCATGGGAATCCCCAATCTTAGGCTCTTTCCACTCCTTGTTCCATAATCCATCAAATCTTTACCCAAAACTTGAAAACTTCACAACACAAAACTTAAAGTAGAAAATCTCGTGAACTCCGTTAGCGAAAGAAAACAAAACACCACTTCGAGGTACTGTAATGAACTCATTATTTATTTATATTTATGTTAAACCTACTGTATTCCAACTTCTCTATGGTTTATAAACTACTTTACTAGCCATAGATTCATCAAAATAAGCAAACAACACACGAAAAAACAGAATCTGTCAAAAACAGAACAGTCTGTAGTAATATGTAGCTAACGCAAGATATGGAACCCCAAAAATTATAAAATAAATTGATGGACGTGAGGAATTTATCTATTAATCATCTTAAAAAATAATTAACTAAATATCACTTTCCAAATAAAAATGGCAGCAGTTCTCGTGAGCGCTAAAGTTTCTGTTTTTACAGCAAGAATAAAAAGACTTTCCCCAAGTCTTCCCAACGGTTCTACTTGGCACAAACACTAATTAAACACAAAAAACATAACCAAAACAGAGGCTATATAAATTATTTATTACTAAACAGGAGCAAAAAGCAAGGAATAAAAATAAAATTGGGTTGCCTGCCAACAAGCGCTACGTTTAACGCCCCTAGCTAGGCATGAAAGCAAAGATAGATCTAGGTATTGCCATCTTTGGAAGGCAATCCGTAAGTGGCTCTCATAATAGATACATAAGGTAATTTAATTTTCTTTATAGGGAAGTGTTCCATGCCCTCCCTTAACGGAAATTGCAATATAATATTCCCTTCCTTCATATCAATAATTGCACCAATCGTTCTAAGGATAGGTCTACCAAGAATAATAGGACATGAAGGATTGCAATCTATGTCAAGAACAATAAAATCCACCGGCAAATAATTCCTATTTGAAACAATAAGAACATCATTAATTCTTACCATAGGTTTCTTAATAGTGGAATCTGCAAGGTGCAAGTTTAAAGAGAAATCATCAAAATCACGGAAACCTAGCAAATCACACAAAGTCTTTGGAATTGTGGAAACACTAGCACCCAAATCACACAAAGCATAGCATTCATGATCTTTAATATTAATTTTAATAGTAGGTTCCCACTCATCATAAAGTTTTCTAGGGATAGAAACTTCCAACTCAAGTTTTTCTTCATAAGATTGCATCAAAGCATCAACGATATGTTTAGTAAAGGCTTTATTTTGACTATAAGCATGAGGAGAATTTAGCACAGATTGCAACAAGGAAATACAATCTATCAAAGAGAAATTACCATAATTAAATTCCTTGAAATCCAAAATAGTGGGTTAATTAATATTTAAAGTTTTGACTTCTTCAATCCCACTTTTAACAATTTTAGCATCAAGATCTAAAGACTCCGAATTTTTGGAACGTCTTCTAGGTAAAGGTGGATCATATTCAGTCTCATCATTATCAAGATTAATATTACAAAACAAAGATTTAATAGGGGACACATCAATAACTTTTAGATCTTCATCTTTATTATCATGAAAACTAGAAGAACACGCTTTTATAAAGCAATCTTTCTTAGCACGCATCCTAGCGGTTCTTTCTTTGCACTCATCAATGGAAATTCTCATGGCTTTGAGAGACTCATTGATATCATGCTTAGGAGGAATAGATCTAAGTTTCAAAGAATCAACATCAATAGAAATTCTATCAACGTTCCTAGCCAACTCATCAATCTTAAGAAATTTTTCTTCAATCAAAGCATTGAAATTCTTTTGCGAGGTAATAAATTATTTACTACTAGATTCAAAATCAGAGGGTATCTTATTAAAATTTCCATAAGAATTGTTGTAGGATTTACCATAATTATTAGAGGAATTACTAGGATACAGCCTAGGATTAAAGTTTCCTCTATACGCGTTGTGACCAAAATTATTCCCACCAACAAAATTCACATCCAAAGATTCATTATTATTCTCAATCAAAGAAGACAAAGGCATATCATTAGTATCAGAATAAACACTTTTATTAGCAAATAATTTCATAAGTTCATCCATCTTACCACTCAAAACATTAATTTCTTCTATCACATGCACTTTCTTATTAGTAGATCTTTCAGTGTGCCATTGAGAATAATTAACCATAATATTATCGGAGTTTAGTAGCTTCTCCTAAAGTGATTTCCATAAAAGTGCCTCCCGCAGCCGAGTCTAAAAGATTTCTAGAAGCAAAATTCAATCCGGCATAAATTTTTTGTATAATCATCCACAAATTCAAACCATGTCTAGAGCAATTACGTATCATTAATTTCATCCTCTCCCAAGCTTGTGCAACATGTTCATGATCAAGTTGCTTAAAATTCATAATATCATTTCTAAGAGAGGTGATCTTAGCGGGAGGAAAATACTTAGAGATAAAAGCATCTTTGCATTTATTCCACGAATCAATACTATTTTTAGGCAAAGACGAAAACCAAGCTTTAGCACGATCTCTAAGAGAAAAAGGAAATATATTCAATTTAACAATATCATTGTCCACATCTTTGTTCTTTTGCATATCACACAAATCAACGAAGTTGTTTAGATGGGTAGCGACATCTTCACTAGGAATGCCGGAAAATGGATCTTTCATGACAAGATTCAACAAAGCAACATTAATTTCACAAGATTCAGCATTGGTAAGAGGAGCGATCGGAGTGCTAATAAAATCATTGTTGTTGGTATTAGTAAAGTCACACAATTTGGTATTATCTTGAGCCATCGTGACAAGCAAGCAAACCGACACACAAGCAAACAAGAAACGGGCAAAAAGTGGAGAATTGAGAAAGAGAGGGAGGATGGAGAGAGAGAGGGCGAATAAAACGGCAAGGGTGAAGTGGGGGAGAGGAAAACGAGAGGCAGTAATGCGGGAGATAAGGGTTTGTGATGGTACTTGGTATGTTGACTTTTGTGTAGACTCCCCGGCAACGGCGCCAGAAATCCTTCTTGCTACCTCTTGAGCACTGTGTTGGTTTTCCCTTGAAGAGGAAAGGGTGATGCAGTAGAGCAACGTTAGTATTTCCCTCAGTTTTTGAGAACCAAGGTATCAATCCAGTAGGAGGCCACACACGAGTCCATCGCACCTACACAAACAAATAAACTCCTCGCAACCACGCGATAAAGGGGTTGTCAATCCCTTCACGGTCACCTACGAGAGTGAGATCTGATAGATATGATAAGGTAATATTTTTGATATTTTTATAATAAAGAGAAATAAAGATGCAAGTAAAATAAATGGCAAAGGCAATAACTAAGTATTGGAAGAATAATATGATGGAAAATAGACCCGGGGCCATAGGTTTCACTAGAGGATTCTCTCGAGACCATAAGTATTACGGTGGGTGAACAAATTACTGTTGAGCAATTGACAGAATTGAGCATAGTTATAAGAATATCTAGGTATGATCATGTATATAGGCATCATGTCCGAGACAAGTAGACCGACTCCTGCCTGCATCTACTACTATTACTCCACACATCAACCGCTATCCAGCATGCATCTAGAGTATTAAGTTCAAGAGAACAGAGTAACGCTTTAAGCAAGATGACATGATGTAGAGGGATAAACTCATGCAATATGATATAAACCCCATCTTGTTATCCTCGATGGCAACAATACAATACGTGCCTTGCTGCCCCTACTGTCACTGGGAAAGGACACCGCAAGATTGAACCCAAAGCTAAGAACTTCTCCCATTGCAAGAAAGATCAATCTAGTAGGCCAAACCAAACAGATAATTCGAAGAGACTTGCAGAGATAACCAATCATACATAAAAGAATTCAGAGAAGATTCAAATATTTTTCATAGATAAACATGATCATAAACCCACAATTCATCGGTCTCAACAAACACACCGCAAAAGAAGATTACATCGAATAGATCTCCACAAGAGAGGGGGAGAACTTTGTATTGAGATCCAAAAAGAGGGAAGAAGCCATCTAGCTAATAACTATGGACCCGTAGGTCTGAAGTAAACTACTCACACTTCATCGGAGAGGCTATGGTGTTGATGTAGAAGCCCTCTGTGATCGATACCCCCTCCGACGGAGCTCCGGAAAAGGCCCCAAGATGGGCTCTCGTGGATACAGAAAGTTACGGCGGTGGAATTAGGGTTTTGGCTCCGTATCTGGTAGTTTGGGGGTACGTAGGTATATATAGGAGGAAGGATTACGTCGGTGGAGGAACGTGGGCCCCACGAGAGTGGAGGGCGCGCCTGGGGGGGTAGGCGCCCCCTACCTCGTTCCTTCCTCGTTGATTGCTTGACGTAGGGTCCAAGTCCTCTGGATCATGTTCGTTCCAAAAATCACGTTCTCGAAGGTTTCATTTCGTTTGGACTCCGGCTGATATTTTTTTCTGCAAAACCCTAAAATAGGCAAAAAAGACAACAATTCTGGGCTGGGCCTCCGGTTAATAGGTTACTCCCAAAAATAATATGAAAGTGTATAATAAAGCCCAATAATGTCCAAAACAGGATATAATATAGCATGGAACAATAAAAAATTGTAGATACATTGGAGACGTATCAGGGGGCGGCCCCCACCAATTCTGATTGGGCTAGGGGGGCGCGCCTCCCACCTTTTCCCTTCCTCTCCTCTATTCCACTAAAGCCCATATACTCCCCGAGGGGTTCTGGTAACCTCCCGATACACCGGAAAATGCCTGAACTCATCCAGAACCATTCCGATGTGCAAACATAGGCTTCCAATATATCGATCTTTACGTCTCGACCATTTTGAGACTCCTCATCATGTCGGTGATCAAATCCGGGACTCCAAACTACCTTCGGTACATTGAAACTCATAAACTCATAATACCGATCATCACCGAACGTTAAGCGTGCGGACCCTACGGGTTTGAGAACTATGTAGGCATGACCGAGACATGTTTTCGGTCAATAACCAATAGCGGAACCTGGATGTTCATATTTGCTCCCACATATTGTCACATCCCTAGTTCTGGTATGACCTAGGCTAGCCCTTCATGTTTGCATCATGTTTAAATTCCATTTAAATTTGAAATGGGGATTTGTGAAACCCTCAAAATCATTTATGGAAATAATCCAGATAAAAATTTCTCCAAAAAGGTCCAAGAAAATGTTCATGTTACTCTCTGAAAATATTGGTCAGAGGTAAAAAACCAAACCAATATTTTTAGGAGCTCATAAATATTTATTTTGGACATTTGGAGTTAATCCAATAATTATTTGCGTTGGATAAATAATTTTATATATACAAAATATTGTCCAATAATTCTGAATTTTGGTGAGGGGCTTTGGATTAATTCCTTAGGTCCCTGCAAAATTTGACAGAATTAATTAAAATGGTTTAGTATTTTATTTAAACCAAACAAATGTCAGAAAAATAGAAAAGAAAACAAAAAAGGAAAAGCCTACTTGTGCTTACCTGCGGCCTGGCACTGTGCAGCCGGCCTGGCCCTGCGGCCCAGCAGGCCGGCCCAGCCGACTGGCACTGCCAGTCGTCCCCTTCCTCGCGCCAGGAGGACACGGGCACACGCTCGCCGCACGCGAGCACACGCCGGCCACCTCCTGCTTCCCCGCTCACCGCTGGAGGCACCCGACGACGCCACGCACTCCCCCGAACCTCTCTCACTCTCCCTCCGTGCTTCCCCCCCTTCTCTGTTCCCCCTCCACCTCGCACCCGACCGGAGCGCAGCGCGCCGCTGAGCACCACCACAGCCACCATGCTCCCCTTGCCCCTCTGCCCTATCCAGCGGGTCTTCCTCGACGCCGTGAAGCACCAAGACGAAGCACGCGCCCACGGGACGCATGAAATGACGCCATCGTCTTCGTCTTCCTCGTCGGCCACCGTGGATTTCCACCGTCGATTTGCCGCCGTCCGAGCTTCCCTGAGCCTGCTTCTACGGCCCCTGCAACCGCTGTGAGGCCACTATCCTTTTCCCCCTAACCACGTAGCTTGCCGCTCGCCGTAGCCATCGTTTCATAGATGGCCGAAGCGCCCCGCCGCCGTCCATGTCGCCGCCGTCGCCCTAGCCACCGCAGCCCGCAGCCGAGCGCCTCACCCTGCTCCTGGTGACGCCAGGAGGCCGTAGAGCCTCTCCGCTCGCTTCCCCATGCACCGCAGCCCTCGCCCGCACTTGGCCGTGCTCCGGCCGCCGCCCCGAGCCTCGCTCCGGCGAGCTCCGGCCACCCGTCCTCCTCCTACCTACCCCACTAGATGCGAGAGAGCACGGGCTATGCCCTGGTGCACCCAGCCGCCACCCCCGTGCCCTACAGCATGGACGCCGCCGCGTCCAGAGGTCGCCGGCGACGACCTCGCTGGCCTGATGTGCGGGCCCGACCTGCCAGGTGATTAGCTTAAGGCCAATCACCATTTGCTAACCCCCTAACACTGACAGTGGGCCCAATGCCACTAATTTCAATTAGATTAGTATAATAACCCCTGTTAACTAGCTGTGTCACTGACCAGTGGGTCCCACTGGTCAGGTTTGACCTGGACCGCGCCGTTGACTGCCGACATCACAGTGACATCATGCTGATGCAATAACTCTTGTCTGGATTTATTCTTTTACAGGAAATTCCAGAAAATTGCCTAAACTTCAAAAATCCATAGAAATTCAACCGTAGCTCAGATTGAAATAATTTATATATGAAAAATTATCAAAAAAATTCAATCTATCCATCTGTACCATTTTCATGCATGAGAAACCATCTATACATGCTGTATATATGAAAACACACTTATGGCATATTTAAGAGCTTAATTTGGAGTTGTATTTGAACCCTTGGTTCAAATGGACTTCAACCAAATAAATGCTAGTTGCATTAACTGAAACACACATCACCTACTCATGCCATGTTCATGCATCATAATGTTGCATATGCTTGTGTTTGATTTCCGACACCGTTCCTTCTTGATAGGTCCTGCTCCAGAGAGTGTTCTAGAGTACCTGTCTGAGGAGAAGTGCCCCCCTGTTGATCTACCAGGCAAGCAAACCTTCTTGTTCATTCCGATACAATCCTACTCTCTCGCTCCTGCTCTCATTTATTGCATTAGGACAACAACGATTCAACTGCTACTTTATGCTGCGGTAGTTGAACCCATTCCAATACATGACCTGTCATTGCCACAGTAAATAGTTGAAACCCACTAGCATGTGTAGGAGTTGCTTGGGCCATGTTATGTTCTTGCCATGCCATGCCTCCTATTGCTTAGAGTATGTCAGGTCTGATTCATTGGGAATGAATTAGAATACAGTGCTATGTTCTGATGTTGAGAGTTAAGCGTGTGAACACGATTTGGTAAAGGTAGCGGTGAGAGGCCATGTAGGAGTACATGGTGGGTTGTCTCACTGGAACCGTCCCTAAGAATTGAGTTCTGTGTAAGTTATCGATTGACTAGCTAATACACACATTGGGCTCCGGGCGCTCCAAGCTCTCTCGACTTATTAACCGCCTTGATCTCTGTTCAGGAGTTGCAAATAGTTTCTGGTGTTTATAGGTAGTGCTATTTTTCTACTGAGTGGCACCCGGTAGGGTGGACTTGGGACAGACTAGGCACACGTGGCCCGGTGTACCGAGTGGCACCCGGATGGTGGGCTCGGGAACCCTGTACACATCGTTTGGGGCCGTGAGCGAAACCCCGGCCGGATCTCCTTGCAGATGGAACCCAAATAGGCGATAAACCTGGACTAGAGTGTTGTGTGGTTAGTCAGGTCATGGCCGACACCCTCGCCAGGCTTCCGCTTGAAGGTTGCCGAGATACATGACGTGTATATGGTGATAAGTGGTGAGAGTGTGTGTGAAGAAGTACACCCCTGCAGGGTTATCATGATCTATTTGAATAGCCGTGTCCTCGGTTATGGACTTCTTGGATGCTTACGTGGTACATAGACAACTTTTAGTGGATACTCTAAAATGCTCAAGAAAAGTGTGAGTGCTATGGATGGCCTTCTCGTAAGGAGACGAGGATGAATCCATAGTAGTGTATTGATGTGGTGATTAGTGGACTCGTGTGCGCTGCCTCATCTCAAAGAAGTTTCTCGTTGTCATAGAACAGGACAGCCACTGAGTCAAAGCTGGCTTGCTGCAACTAAACCCCACATTACCTTCTTGATACAAATGCATGTATGATAGGATCTGATGTAAGTCTTATTGAGTACCTTTGTACTCACGTTTGCTTTATTTATGTTTTGCAGGTTAGACATCTGTCTCACTAGTAGTACCGCTTGGACTTCGACGAGTAGCTTGTTACCTCAGCTACGATCTTGTACCCTTGGGAGGGTCTTCTAGATAGTCAGGCTTCTGAGCCTTTTTCCTTTTGAAGTTGTCTGTACTCAGACATGTAATGCTTCCGTTGCTTGTATGCTCTGAATGATGGGTCATGTGACCCCTGTTTGTATTAATGCTATGTGGCTCTTCTGAGCCTTTATCTATATGAGTTTGCGTTATGTTGTGATGCCATGTTGTACAGCACATACTCGCATGTTATGCGTACGTGTGATGTGTATTGCTATGTGTGGGATCCGACAATCTAGTTGTTTATCCTTGGCAGCTTCTCTTATGGGGAAATGTAGTCTAGTGCTTCCTTGAGCCATAGTAGTCCGCTACAGCGCGGTTCACTGGAGTCCTGCTAGCCCAGCACTACTGCTCAGAACACTTGACTGGCCGGCATGTGTTTCACTTTGTTCCTGTGTCTGTCCCTTCGGGGAAATGTCACGCGGTGACATCCGGAGTCCTGCCTAGCCTACTACAGACGGGGTTCCCCGGAGTCCTGTTAGCCCAGTGCTACAGCCCGGATTCACACGCTGCTGACCGACATGCTCGATGTGAATCATGTATGCCTGTCCCCATAGGTTAGTGCCGCTTTGGTTCACGACTAGCCATGTCGGCCCGGGTTCTCTGTCATATGGATGCTAGCGACACTATCATATACGTGAGCCAAAAAGGCGCAAACGGTCCCGGGCCATGGTAAGGCGACACCCGTGGGGATACCATGCGTGAGGCCGCCAAGTGATATGAGGTGTTACATGCTAGATCGGTGTGACCTAGAATCAGGGTCCCGACAGCTTTGGTATCAGAGCCTGACTGCCTGTAGGATTTCCAAGCCAACCTGGTCGAAGTTGAGTCTAGAAATTCTTTAGTTATATAAGGCAATTGATTGTGGAAGGGAACGTAAGGCTCTTTTTACTCCTTATACCTCATGCCCTTCTGATCTGAGTCGTCCTATCTTTCCTACGGGGTTAAGGAACTAGACTTTCTCTTCCGTCTATCAGGATCACGTGTTACTACTCCGTAGTCTCTTAGGTTTGGTTGATATGAGTCATATCCCAGTTCGAGTACCTCCAGTGTAGCCTGTTTAGTAATATCTCAGAACCTTGAGTGATGATGTTGAGTATGGTACTACCCCATCGTTTGTAGGATGTCTCATTTTGAGCATTGTACTGCTGTTATGCTGCCGGAATTGTCCTAGGAGTTCAAGAGATAGTATATTCGTCGTACTATATTCTACATCCTTATGATGATGCTGAATCCATCCTTGTTTCCTTGATTGGTTCTTCAGGATGTCGTCAGTTAACGAAGTTCTGTTGCTCGTAGCCGGAACCACGGAGATGGTAGGGATGAGGATCCTCCCGACCAGCCTTCATTGGCAGAGTTCATGTTAGAGATGGAGAAGAACAAGCGAGAGTCTAACCGCTTGTTGGCACGTATCGAGGAGAACACCTCCCATCAGCACAAAGAGTCAGCGTCCATCTATGATTTCATTGGTCTGAAACCACCTACCTTCCATCATTCCATTGAACCACTCGGTGCAGATGACTGGCTCCGTAGTATCACACACAAGCTACGTTCTGCGAATGTAGCTGAACGTGACAAGGTCACCTACGCTGCTTATCATCTGGAAGGTCCTACTAGTCTTTGGGGGCAGAACTATGAGGCTATGCTTCCAGCTGGCCAGATACCTACCTGGAGAGATTTCATTGAGGCTTTTCGCGAGCATTACATTCATCAGGCTCTCATTGACCGCAAGAGAGAAGAGTTCTGTAGTTTCACCCAGAGTAAGATGGCTGTTGATGCTTACAGTAGAGAGTTTGAGAACCTTGCCCGCTATGCTACAGAAGAGGTGTCCACGGACGCCAAGAAGCAGGCTAGGTTCCGGAAGGGTCTCAACCCCAAGTTGCATCGTGATCTCCACTTGCATCATTGCAATACATTCCAGGCTCTTGTAAACAAGGCCATTAATGCAGAGACAACTCAACTCACTTACGAGGAGTCTCGTAAGCACACCCATGATTTGGGTTCTTCTTCCGGTTCTACTTCGCAGAAGCGCCGGATTTGGGTTCCGAACTCCGCTCTTCCACCCGGTTACTCACCGAGGCCCTCTTATGTGGCGCCTCACCCAGTTCAGTTACGTACTCCACCCAAGCCTGTTGGTAGACCGCTTGTCAAAGCGGGTCCACGTCCTACTTCAGGGACTTGTTTCACATGCAGAGAGCCAGGACACTATGCACGTGACTGCTCTCAAACCAACTATGCTCCACCCCAACCTGAGAAGTCTGTTGGCCGTGGTAAGCCATCACGCAAGATGATTAGTGTCAAGTTAGCTCCCACTGAACATGGATGTGTGCATCACGTCTCAGCTAAAGACGCTCATGATGATCCGAATGTCGTTCTTGGTACACTCCTTGTCAACTGTCATCCAGCTTTGGTTCTGTTCGATACCGGAGCATCTCACTCCTTCATCTCTGAAGGCTATGCTCGTTTGCACGACATGTCATTTTGTGATATGCCAACTCCACTTGAAATCCAAACTCCAGGGTCTAGATGGCAAATTACCAGAATAAGCCATGGTAATGAAATCCTTGTTGACAGACTTGTATTCCTTGCGTCACTTATAGCCCTCAAGTCTACAGATATTAACATCATCTTGGGTATGGACTGGATGAAAGCTCATTATGCCAAGATCGATTGTTACACTAGGTCTGTTCAGCTTACACACCCATCTGGCAAGATAGTCACTGTCTCCACCAGAGTTGCAAAGCGTCAGCTCTATTCTCTTAATGCTAGCCCTCTTCCAGACTTTGAAGATATTCCGGTAGTCCGTGACTTTCCGGATGTCTTTCCAGAGGAACTGCCAGGTATTCCACCTGACAAAGATGTAGAGTTTTTCATAGATCTTATCCCAGGAACCGCTCCAATCTCTAGGAGACCTTACAAGATGGCACCCTTAGAACTAGCTGAGCTTAAGAAACAACTCGATGAATCCTTGCAAAAGGGTTTCATCTGTCCTAGTTCTTCTCCCTGGGCTTGCCCCGTCCTCTCCGTCAAGAAGAAGGATGGTACGGACCGGATGGTTGGAGATTATCGTCCCGTTAATTTGGTCACGATAAAGAACAAGTACCCGCTCCCCAGGATCAACGACCTATATGATCAACTCGCTGGATCCTCAGTCTTTTCCAAGATGGAATTGAGGTTAGGCTACCACCAAATCAAGATCAGAAATGGGGACATTCCTAAGACGGCTTTCGTCACTCGTTATGGCCAGTACGAGTACACCGTCATGTCCTTCGGTCTAACCAATGCTCTAGCTACATTCTCCCGCTTGATGAACTCGATCTTCATGGAGTACTTAGATAAGTTCGTCGTGGTTTACCTCGATGATATCCTTATTTACTCGAAGAACGAGGAAGAGCATGCTGAACATCTTAGACTTGTGCTAGAAAAACTCAAAGAGCACTGCCTTTATGCCAAGTTCTCCAAGTGCGAATTTGGTTTACCAGAAGTGACCTATCTCAGCCACATAATCTCTGGTAAGGGCATTGCCGTCAATCCCGAGAGAGTTCAGGCCGTTCTTGATTGGACTCCGCCTGAAACAGTTAAGCAAGTTAGGAGTTTCCTTGGTCTAGCCAGTTATTGTCGCTGCTTCGTTGAGAACTTCTCCAAAGTGGCCAAACCTCTCACGGAACTTCTCAAGAAAGATAAAAAGTTTGAGTGGTCCCCACAGTGTGAGCACAGTTTTCAGGAACTGAAAAGACGCCTGACTTCTACTCCCATACTTGTGCCACCAGATTTCACTAAGGACTTTGTTATCTATTGTGACGCCTCACGACAAGGACTAGGTTGCATTCTTATGCAAGATCGCCATGTGATTGCCTATGCATCTCGACAGTTGCATCCACATGAGGAGAATTATCCTACACATGATCTAGAGCTTCCAGTCGTAGTCTATGCACTTAAGACCTGGCGACATTACCTTCTTGGTAAGCGTTGCGAGATTTACACCGATCACCAGAGTCTCAATTATATCTTCACCCAACCAGATTTGAACCTTAGGCGAAGACGTTGGTTGGAGTTGATCTCAGATTACGACTTAGGGATTACCTACACCCCAGGCAAGGGAAATGTTATGGCTGATGCGCTAAGTCGTAAGTCCTATTGCAACAATCTCATGTTGCAACAGGGCCAACCACTTCTTCATGAGGAATTCTGCAAGCTAAACCTTCACATCGCTCCTCATGGATTCCTTTCTACCTTGGTGGCGAAACCTACTCTTGTGGATCATATCATAGAAGCCCAGAAGCAGGATACGGGAATTTCCCGGATCAAGAGAAACATTAACAAAGGAGTTGGTGGTAGTTTCTCTATAGATGATCGTGGTGTTGTTTTCTTTGAGAGTCGCTTGGTGGTTCCCAAGAATCAACATATTCGACAATTAATCCTTAAGGAGGCGCATGAATCTCCTCTCACGATTCATCCCGGTAGTACTAAGATGTATCAGGACCTACGCCAGAGGTTCTGGTGGACTAGGATGAAGAGAGAAATTGCTAAGTTTATTGCTAACTGCGACGTTTGTTGTCGCGTTAAGGCAGAGCATCAAAGGCCTGTTGGCACCCTTCAACCTTTAGCTATTCCTGAGTGGAAATGGGATAAAGTTGGTATGGACTTCATCACCGGTTTTCCCAGGACCAAGGAAGGGAATAATGCTATCATCGTAGTCATTGACCGTCTTTCCAAAGTGGCTCACTTCCTACCTGCTCGGGAGAGTATCACTGCTAGTCAGCTCGCTGACTTATATATTTCTCGAATAGTGTCACTTCATGGTGTTCCACTAGAGATCAATTCAGACCGTGGTAGTCTTTTCACTTCTCATTTCTGGGAGAGTTTCCAAACTGCCATGGGCACCCATCTTTCCTTCAGTACCGCTTTCCACCCTCAATCAAGTGGTCAGGTGGAAAGGGTCAACTAGATTCTCGAAGACATGCTTAGAGCTTGTGTTATCTCATTCGGTATGGATTGGGAGAAGTGTCTTCCCTTCGCCGATTTTGCTTATAACAATAGCTACCAATCCAGCCTCAAGAAAGCTCCTTTTGAGATTCTGTATGGACAAAGATGTTGAACACCTTTGAGCTGGTCAGAAATTGGTGAAAGGCAATTCTTTGGACCGGATATGATCCAGGTGGCAGAAGAGCAAGTTCGCATCATTCGTGAGAATTTGAAAACAGCCCAATCTCGTCAAAAGAGCTAGTATGACTGTCGTCATAAGGAAGTGGCTTATGAAGTTGGCGACAAGGCTTACCTTCGGGTTACCCCTTTGAAGGGTGCCCATCGATTCGGTATCAAGGGCAAGTTGGCTCCTCGTTACATTGGTCCCTTTCTCATTCTCGCTAAACGAGGAGAGGTTGCCTACCAGTTGGAACTACCGCCACATCTTTCTCGAGTTCATGATGTCTTCCACGTCTCTCAACTCAGGCGTTGCTTCTCGGATCCCATCCGCGGAGTGGACCACGAAGCGCTTGATCTTCAAGATAACCTCACCTATCGAGAGTACCCTGTTCGCATCCTTGATCAAGCAGAGCATGTCACTCGACGTCATAACATCAAGTTTCTCAAGGTTCAGTGGTATCATCATTCCGAGAGAGAAGCTACTTGGGAGCGTGAAGATCGTCTTCGACTCGAGTACCCCACTTTCTTTCCACCAACTCCTGAATCTCGGGACGAGATTCTTCCGAGTGGGGGCGAGCTGTCACATCCCTAGTTCTGGTATAACCTAGGCTAGACCTTCATGTTTGCATCATGCTTAAATTCCATTTAAATTTGAAATGGGGATTTGTGAAACCCTCAGAATCATTTCTGGAAATAATCCAGATAAAAATTTCTCCAAAAAGGTCCAAGAAAATGTTCATGTTACTCTATGAAAATATTGGTCAGAGGTAAAAAACCAAACCAATATTTTTAGGAGCTCATAAATATTTATTTTGGACATTTGGAATCCAGTAATTATTTGCGTTGGATAAATATTTTTATATATACAAAATATTGTCCAATAATTCTGAATTTTGGTGAGGGGCTTTGGATTAATTCCTTAGGTCCCTGCAAAATTTGACAGAATTAAGTAAAATGGTTTAGTATTTTATTTAAACCAAACAAATGTCAGAAAAATAGAAAAGAAAACAAAAAAGGAAAAGCCTACCTGTGCTTACCTGCGGCCTGGCACTGTGCAGCCGGCCTGGCCCAGCGGCCCAGCAGGCCGGCCCAGCCGACTGGCACTGCCAGTCGTCCCCTTCCTCGCGCCAGGAGGACAGGGGCACGCGCTCGCCGCGCGCGAGCACACGCCGGCCACCTCCTGCTTCCCCGCTCGCCGCTGGAGGCACCCGACGACGCCACGCACTCCCCCGAACCTCTCTCACTCTCCCCCGTGCTTCCCCCCTTCTCTAGTCCCCCTCCACCTCGCACCCGAGTGGAGCGCAGCGCGCCGCCGAGCACCACCGCAGCCACCGTGCTCCCCTTGCCCCTCTGCCCTGTCCAACGGGTCTTCCTCGACGCCGTGAAGCACCAAGACGAAGAACGCGCCCACGGGACGCCTGAAACGACGCCATGGTCTTGGTCTTCCTCGTCGGCCACCGCGGATTTCCATCGTCGATTTGCCGCCATCCGAGCTTCCCCGATCCCGCTTCTACGGCCCCTGCAACCGCTGTGAGGCCACGATCGTTTTCCCCTAACCCCGTAGCTTGCCGCTCGCCGTAGCCGTCGTTTCATAGATGGCCGAAGCGCCCCGCCGCCGTCCATGTCGCCGTCGTCGCCCTGGCCACCGCAGCCCGCAGCCGAGCGCGTCACCCTGCTCCTGGTGACGCCAGGAGGCCGTAGAGCCTCTCCGCTCGCTTCCCCATGCACCACAGCCCTCGCCCGCACTTGGTCGTGCTCCGGCCGCCGCCCCGAGCCTCGCTTCGGCGAGCTTCGTCCACCCCTCCTCCTCCTACCTACCCCACTAGATGCGGGAGAGCACGGGCTACGCCCCGGTGCTCCCAGCCGCTGCCCCCGTGCGCTGCAGCGTGGACGCCGCCGCGTCCAGAGGTCGCCGGCGACGACCTCGCTGGCTTGATGTGCGGGCCCGACCTGCCAGGTGATTAGCTTAAGGCTAATCACCATTTGCTAACCCCCTGGCACTGACAGTGGGCCCAACGCCACTAATATCTATTAGATTAGTATAATAATCCCCTGTTAACTAACTGTGTCACTGACCAGCGGGTCCCACTGGTCAAGTTTGACCTGGACTGCGCCGTTGACTACAGACATCATAGTGACATCATGCTGATGCAATAACTCTTTTCTGGATTTATTCTTTTACAGGAAATTCCAGAAAATTGCCTAAACTTCAAAAATTCATAGAAATTCAACCGTAGCTCAGATTGAAATAATTTATATATGAAAAATTATCAGAAAAATTCAATATATCCATCTGTACCATTTTCATGCATGACAAACCATCTATACATGTTGTATATATGAAAACACACTTATGGCATATTTAAGAGCTTAATTTGGAGTTGTATTTGAACCCTTGGTTCAAATGGACTTCAACCAAATAAATGCTAGTTGCATTAACTCAAACAAACATCACCTACTCATGCCATGTTCATGCATCATAATGTTGCATATGCTTGTGTTTGATTTCTGACACCGTTCCTTCTCGATAGGTCCTGCTCCGGAGAGTGTTCTAGAGTACCTGTTTGAGGAGTAGTGCCCCCCTGTTGATCTACCAGGCAAGCAAACCCCCTTGTTCATTCCGATACAATCCTACTTTCTCGCTCCTGCTCTCATTTATTGCATTAGGACAACATCGATTCAACTACTACTTTTTGCTGCGGTAGTTGAACCCATTCCTTTGCATGACCTGTCATTGCCACAGTAAATAGTTGAAACCCACTAGCATGTGTAGGAGTTGCTTGGGCCATGTTGTGTTCTTGCCATGCCATGCCTGCTATTGCTTAGAGTATGTCAGGTCTGATTCATTGGGAATGAATTAGAGTACAGTGCTATGTTCTGATGTTGAGAGTTAAGCGTGTGAACATGATTTGGTAAAGGTAGCGGTGAGAGGCCATGTAGGAGTACATGGTGGGTTGTCTCACTGGAACAATCCCTAAGAACTGAGTTCTGTGTAAGTTATCGATTGACTAGCTAATACCACACATTGGGCTCCGGGCGCTCCAAGCTCTCTCGACTTATTAACCGCCTTGATCTCTGTTCAGGAGTTGCAAATAGTTTCTGGTGTTTATAGGTAGTGCTATTTTTCTACCGAGTGGCACCCGGTAGGGTGGACTTGGGACAGACTAGGCACACGTGGCCCGGTGTACCGAGTGGCACCCGGATAGTGGGCTCAGGAACCCTGTACACATCGTTTGGGGCCGTGAGCGAAACCCCGGCCGGATCTCCTTGCAGATAGAACCCAAATAGGCGATAAACCTAGACTAGAGTCTTGTGTGGTTAGTCAGGTCATGGCCGACACCCTCGCCAGGCTTTCGCTTGAAGGTTGCCGAGATACACGACGTGTATATGGTGATAAGTGGTGAGAGCGTGTGTGAAGTACACCCCTGCAGGGTTATCATGATCTATTCGAATAGCCGTGTCCTCGGTTATGGACTTCTTGGATGCTTACGTGGTACATAGACAACTTTTAGTGGACACTCTAAAATGCTCAAGACAAGTGTGAGTGCTATGGATGGCCTTCTCGTAAGGAGACGATGATGAATCCATAGTAGTGTATTGATGTTGTGATTAGTGGACTCGTCTGCGCTGCCTCATCTCAAAGAAGTTTCTCGTTGTCATAGAACAGGATAGCCATTGAGTCAAAGCTGGCTTGCTACAACTAAACCTCACATTACCTTCTTGATACAAATGCATGTATGATAGGATCTGATGTAAGTCTTGCTGAGTACCTTTGGACTCACGTTTGCTTTATTTATGTTTTGCAGGTGAGACATCGGTCTCACTAGTAGTACCGCTTGGACTTCGACGAGTAGCTTGTTACCTCAGCTACGATCTTGTACCCTTGGGAGGGTCTTGTAGATAGTCAGACTTCTGAGCCTTTTTCCTTTTGTAGTTGTCTGTACTCAGACATGTAATGCTTCTATTGCTTGTATGCTCTGAATGATGGGTCATGTGACCCCTGTTTGTATTAATGCTATGTGGCTCTTCTGAGCCTTTATCTATATGAGTTTGCGTTATGTTGTGATGCCATGTTGTACAGCACATACTTGCATGTTATGCGTACGTGTGACATGTATTGCTATGTGTGGGATCCGACAATCTAGTTGTTTATCCTTGGCAGCTTCTCTTATGGGGAAATGTAGTCTAGTGCTTGCTTGAGCCATAGTAGTCCGCTACAGCCCGGTTCACCAGAGTCCTGCTAGCCCAGCACTACTGCTCAGAACACTTGACTGGCCGGCATGTGTTTCATTTCGTTCCTGTGTCTGTCCCTTCGGGGAAATGTCACGCGGTGACATCAGGAGTCCTGCCTAGCCTGCTACAGTCCGGGTTCCCCGGAGTCCTGTTAGCCCAGTGCTACAGCCCGGATTCACACGCTGCTGACCAACATGCTCGATGTGAATCATGTATGCCTGTCCCCATAGGTTAGTGCCGCTTTGGTTCACGACTAGCCATGTCGGCCCGGGTTCTCTGTCATATGGATGCTAGCGACACTATCATATATGTGAGCCAAAAAGGCGCAAACGGTCCCGGGCCATGGTAAGGCCACACCCGTGGGGATACCGTGCGTGAGGCCGCAAAGTGATATGAGGTGTTACACGCTAGATCGGTGTGACCTAGAATCGGGGTCCCGACACATATTCTACGAAGATCTTTATCGGTCAAGCCGCATGACGATATACGTTGTTCCCTTTGTCATCGGTATGTTACTTGCCCGAGATTTGATCGTCGGTATCTCAATACCTAGTTCAATCTCGTTACCGACATGTCTCTTTACTCGTTCCATAATGCATCATCCCGTAACTAACTCATTAGTCACATTGCTTGCAAGGCTTATATTGATGTGCATTACCGAGAGGGCCCAAAGATACCTCTCCGACAATCGGAGTGACAAATCCTAATCTCAATCTATGCCAACTCAACAGACACCTGTAGAGTACCTTTATAATCACCCAGTTATGTTGTGACGTTTGGTAGCACAAAAAGTGTTCCTCTGGTATTCGGGAGTTGCATGATCTCATAGTCATAGGAACATGTAGAAGTTATGGAGAAAGCAATAGCAACAAAATAAATGATCATCGTGCTAAGCTAATGGATGGGTGAAGTCAATCACATCATTCTCTAATGATGTGATCCCATTAATCAAATGACAACTCATGTCTATGGTTAGGAAACATAACCATCATTGATACAACGAGCTAGTCAAGTAGAGGCATACTAGTGACATTCTGTTTGTCTATGTATTCACACATGTACTAAATTTCTGGTTAATACAATTCTAGCATGAATAATAAACATTTATCATGATATAAGGAAATATAAATAACAACTTTATTATTGCCTCTAGGGCATATTTCCTTCAGTCTCCCACTTGCACTAGAGTCAATAATCTAGATTACATTGTGATGATTCTAACACCCATGGAGTCTTGGTGCTGATCATGTTTTGCTCGTGAGAGAGGCTTAGTCAACGGGTCTGCAACATTCAGATCCATATGTATCTTGCAAATCTCTATCTCTCCCTCCTTGACTTGATCGCGGATTGAATTGAAGCGTCTCTTGATGTGCTTGGTTCTCTTGTTAAATCTGGATTCCTTTGCCAAGGCAATTGCACCAGTATTGTCACAGAAGATTTTCATTGGACCCGATGCACTAGGTATGACACCTAGATCGGATATGAACTCCTTCATCCAGACTCCTTCATTTGCTGCTTCCGAAGCAGCAATGTACTCCACTTCACATGTAGATCCCGCCACGATGCTCTGCTTGGAACTGCACCAACTAATAGCTCCACCATTTAATAAAAACATGTATCCGGTTTGTGACTTACAGTCATCCGGACCAGTGTCAAAGCTTGCATCGACGTAACCATTTACGATGAGCTCTTTGTCACCTCCATATACGAGAAACATATCCTTAGTCCTTTTCAGGTATTTCAGGATGTTCTTGACCGCTGTCCAGTGATCCACTCCTGGATTACTTCGGTACCTCCTTGCTAAACTGAGAGCAAGGCACACATCAGGTCTGGTACATAGCATTGGATACATGATAGAGCCTATGGCTGAAGCATAGGGAACACCTTTCATTTTCTCTCTATCTTCTATAGTGGTCGGACATTGAGTCTGACTCAACTTCACACCTTGTAAAATAGGCAAGAACCCTTTCTTTGCTTCATCCATTTTGAACTTCTTCAAAACTTTATCAAGGTATGTGCTTTGTGAAAGTCCAATTAAGCGCCTTGATCTATCTCTATTGATCTTGATGCCTAATATATAAGCAGCTTGACCGAGGTCTTTCATTGAAAAATTCATATTCATGTATCCTTTTATGCTATTCAGAAATTTAGTATCATTTCCGATCAACAATATGCCATCTACATATAATATCAGAAATGCTACAGAGCTCCCACTCACTTTCTTATAAATAAAGACTTCTCCAAAAGTCTGTATAAAACCATATGCTTTGATCACACTATCAAAGCGTATATTCCAACTCCGAGAGGCATGCACCAGTCCATAAATGGATCCCTGGAGCTTGCACACTTTGTTAGCACCTTTTGTACTGACAAAACCTTCTGGTTGCATCATATAGAACTCTTATTTAAGATATCCATTAAGGAATGCAGTTTTGACATCCATTTGCCAAATTTCATAATCATAAAATGCGGCAATTGCTAACATAATTTGGACGGACTTAAGCATCGCTACAGGTGAGAAGGTCTCATCGTAGTCAACTCCTTGAACTTGTCAAAAACCTTTTGCAACAAGTCGAGCTTTGTAGACAGTAATATTACCGTCAGCGTCAGCCTTCTTCTCGAAGATCCATTTATTCTCTATGGCCTGCCGATCATCCGGAAAGTCAACCAAAGTCCACACTTTGTTCTCATACACGGATCCCATCTCAGATTTCATGGCCTCAAGCAATTTTGCAGAATCTGGGCTCATCATCGCTTCCTCATAGTTTGTAGGTTCATCATGGTCAAGTAACACGACTTCCAGAACAGGATTACCGTACCACTCTGGCACGGATCTTACTCTGGTTGACCTACGAGGTTCGATAGTAACTGGATCAGAAGTTTCATGATCATCATCATTAGCTTCCTCACTTACTGGTGTAGGAATCACTGGAACTGATTTCAGTGATGAACTTATTTCCAATAAGGGAGAAGGTACAATTACCTCGTCAAGTTCTACTTTCCTCCCACTCACTTCTTTCGAGAGAAACTCGTTCTCTAGAAAGGATCCATTTTTAGCAACAAATATCTTGCCTTCGGATCTGTGATAGAAGGTGTACCTGACTTTCTCCTTTGGGTATCCTATGAACATACATTTCTCCGATTTGGGTTCGAGCTTATCAGGTTGAAGCTTTTCACATAAGCATTGCAGCCCCAAAGTTTAAGAAATGACAACTTGGGTTTCTTGCCAAACCACAGTTCATAAGGTGTCGTCTCAATGGATTTAGATGGTGCCCTATTTAACGTGAATGCAACCGTCTCTAAAGCATAACCCCAAAACGATAGCGGTAAATCAGTGAGAGACATCATAGATCGCACCATATCTAATAAAGTGCGGTTACGACGTTCGGACACAACATTACGTTGTGTTGTTCCAGGTGGCGTGAGTTGCGAAACTATTCCGCATTGTTTCAAATGAAGTCCAAACTCATAACTCAAATATTCACCTCCAAGATCAGATTGTAGAAACTTGATTTTCTTGTTCCGATGATTTTCCACTTCACTCTGAAATTCTTTGAACTTTTCAAATGTTTCAGACTTATGTTTCATTAAGTAGATATACCCATATCTGATCAAATCATCTGTGAAGGTGAAAAATAACGATATCCGCCGTGAGCTTCAATGTTCATTGGACCACATACATCAGTATGTATGATTCCTAATAACTCTGTTGCTCGCTCCGTTGTTCCGGAGAATGAAGTTTTAGTCATCTTACCCATGATGCATGGTTCGCAAGTACCAAGTGAGTCACAATCAAGTGATTCCAGAAGTCCATCAGAATGGAGTTTCTTCATGCGCTTTACACCAATATGACCTAAACGGCAATGCCAAAAATAAGTTGCACTATCATTATCAACTCTGCATCTTTTGTCTTCAATACTATGAAAATGTGTATCACTACTATCAAGATTTCGTAAAAATAGACCACTCATCAAGGGCGCATGACCATAAAAGATATTACTCATATAAATTGAACAACCATTATTCTCTTATTTAAATGAATAACCATCTCGCTGCAAACAAGATCCAGATATAATGTTCATGCTCAACGCTAGCACCAAATAACAATTATTTAGGTCTAAAACTAATCCCGAAGGTAGATGTAGAGGTACTGTGCCGACGGCGATCACATCGACTTTGGAACCATTTCCCACGCGCATCATCACCTCGTCCTTAACCAATCTTCGCTTAATTTGTAGCCCCTGTTTCGAGCTGCAAATGTTAGCAACTAAACCAGTATCAAATACCCAGGCACTACTGCGAGCATTAGTAAGGTACACATCAATAACATGTATATCAAATATACCTTTCACTCTTCTCTGCCAAATACTTGGGGCATTTCTGCTTTTAGTGACCAATCTTTTTGCAGTAGAAGCACTCAGTCTCAGGCTTAGGTCCAGACTTGGGTTTCTTCTCCTGAGCAGCAACTTGTTTGCCATTCTTCTTGAAGTTCCCCTTCTTCTTCCCTTTCCCCTTTTTCTTGAAACTGGTGGTCTTGTTGACCATCAACACTTGATACTCCTTCTTGATTTCTACCTCCGTAGCCTTTAGCATTGCGAAGAGCTCGGGAATTGTCATCCCTTGCATATTATAGTTCATCACGAAGCTCTTGTAGCTTGGTGGCAGTGATTGAAGAATTCTGTCAATGACACTATCATTCGGAAGATTAACTCCCAGTTGAATCAAGTGATTGTTATACCCAGACATTTTGAGTATATGTTCACTGACAGAACTATTCTCCTCCATTTTGCAGCTGTAGAACTTATTGGAGACTTCATATCTCTCAATCCGGGCATTTGCTTGAAATATTAACTTTAACTCCTGGAACATCTCATATGCTCCATGATGTTCAAAATGTCGTTGAAGTACCGGTTCTAAGCCGTAAAGCATGGCACACTGAACTATCGAGTAGTCATCACCTTTGCTCTGCCAGGTGTTCACAACATCTCACGTTGCTCCTGCAGCGGGTTTGTCACCTAGCGGTGCTTCCAGGATGTAATTCTTTTGTGCAGCAATGAGGATAATCCTCAAGTTACAGACCCAGTCTATGTAGTTTCTACCATCATATTTCAACTTAGCTTTCTCTAGGAACGCATTAAAATTCAACGGAACAATAGCTATCTCTCTAAGGTACTATCAGGTACTAAGTTCATGATAAATTAAAGTTCAATTAATCAAATTACTTAAGAACTCCCACTTAGATAGACATCTCTCTAATCTTCTAAGTGATCACGTGATCCATATCAACTAAACCATGTCCGATCATCATGTGAGATGGAGTAGTTTTCAATGGTGAACATCACTATGTTGATCATATCTACTATATGATTCACGCTCGACCTTTCAGTCTCAGTGTCCCGAGGCCATATCTGTATATGCTAGGCTCGTCAAGTTTAACCTGAGTATTCTGCGTGTGCAAAACTGGCTTGCACCTGTTGTATGTGAACGTAGAGCTTATCACACCCGACCATCACGTGGTGTCTCAGCACAACGAACTGTAGCAATGATGCATACTCAGGGAGAACACTTATACCTTGAAATTTAGTGAGAGATCATCTTATAATGCTACCGTCGAACTAAGCAAAATAGGATGCATAAAGGATAAACATCACATGCAATCAATATAAGTGATATGATATGGCCATCATCATCTTGTGCCTTTGATCTCCATATCCAAAGCACCGTCATGATCACCATCGTCACCAGCTTGACACCTTGATCTCCATCGAAGCATCGTTGTCGTCTCGCCAACTATTGCTTCTACGACTATCGCTACCACTTAGTGATAAAGTAAAGCAATTACATGGCGATTGCATTTCATACAATAAAGCGACAACCATATGGCTCGTGTTAGTTGCCGATAACTGTGTTACAAAACATGATCATCTCATACAATAAAATTTAGCATCATGTCTTGACCATATCACATCACAACATGCCCTGCAAAAACAAGTTAGACGTCCTCTACTTTGTTGTTGCAAGTTTTATGTGGCTGCAACAGGCTGAGCAAGAACCGTTCTTACCTAGGCATCAAAAACCACAACACGGTATAGTGATTGCTTTTTGATCTTCAGAAAGAACCCTATTCATTGAATCCGATTCAACTAAAGTTGGAGAAACTGACACCCACCAGCCACCTGTGTGCGAAGCACGTCGGTAGAACCAGTCTCGCGCAAGCGTATGCGTAATGTCGGTCTGGGCCACTTCATCCAACAATACTGCCGAATCAAGAATCAACTAGTGATGGCAAGCAATATGTATATACCCACGCCCACAACTCCTTTGTGTTCTACTCGTGCATATAACATCTACGCATAAACCTGGCTCGGATGCCACTGTTGGGGAACGTAGTAATTTCAAAAAAATTCCTACGCACACGCAAGATCATGGTGATGCATAGCAACGAGAGGGGAAGAGTGTTGTCTATGTACCCTCATAGACCTTAAGCGTAACCGTTATGACAATGCGGTTGATGTAGTCGTACGTCTTCACGATCGACCGATCCTAGTATCGACAGTACGGCACCTCTGTGATCTGCACACGTTCAGCTTGGTGACGTCCACGAACTCTCGATCCAGCTGAGTGTCGAGGGAGAGCTTCGTGAGCACAACGGCGTGATGACGGTGATGATGATGCTACCGTCACAGGGCTTCGCCTAAGAACTACGATGATATGACCAAGGTGGATTATGGTGGAGGGGGGCACCGCACATGGATAAGGGATCAATGATCAACTTGTGTGTCTATGGGGTGCTCCCCTCCCCCGTATATAAAGGAGTGGAGGAGGGGGGAGGGCCTGCCCTCTATGGCGGGCCCTAGGGGAGTCCTACTCCCACCGGGAGTAGGATTCCCCCCTTCCAAGTAGTAGGAGTAGGAGAGAACGAAGGGGGAGAGGGGAAAGGAAAGGGGGGCCCACCCAATTCGGATTGGGCTAGGGGGCACGCCTACAACCTTTTCCCTTCCTCTCCTCTATTCCACTAAGGCCCAATAAGGCCCATATACTCCCCGGGGGGTTTTGGTAACCTCCCAGTACACCGGAAAATGCCCGAACTCATCCGGAACCATTCCGATGTCCAAACATAGGCTTCCAATATATCAATCTTTATGTCTCGACCATTTAGAGACTCCTCGTCATGTCCGTGATCAAATCCGGGACTCCGAACTACCTTCGGTACATCAAAACACATAAACTCATAATACCGATCGTCACCGAACGTTAAGCGTGCGGACCCTATGGGTTCGAGAACTATGTAGACATGACCGAGACATGTCTCCGGTCAATAACCAATAGGTGAACCTGGATGTTCATATTGGCTCCCACATATTCTACGAAGATCTTTATCGGTCAAATCGCATAACGATATATGTTGTTCCCTTTGTCATCGGTATGTTACTTGACCGAGATTCGATCGTCGGTATCTCAATACCTAGTTCAATCTCGTTACTGGCAAGTCTCTTTACTCGTTCCGTAATGCATTATCCCGCAAGTAACTCATTAGTCACATTGCTTGCAAGGCTTATATTGATGTGCATTACTGAGAGGGCCCAGAGATACCTCTCTGACAATCGGAGTGACAAATCCTAATCTTGATCTATGACAACTCAACAAACACCATCGGAGACACGTGTAGAGCACCTTTATAATCACCCAGTTACATTGTGACGTTTGGTAGCACACAAAGTGTTCCTCCGGTATTCGGGAGTTGCATGATCTCATAGTCATAGGGACATGTATAAGTTATGGAGAAAGCAATAGAAATAAACTAAATGATCATCGTGCTAAGCTAATGGATGGGTCAAGTCAATCACATCATTCTCTAATGATGTGATCCCATTAATCAAATGACAACTCATGTCTATGGTTAGGAAACATAACCATCATTGATTCAATGAGCTAGTCAAGTAGAGGCATACTACTGACATTCTGTTTGTCTATGTATTCACACATGTACTAAGTTTCCGGTTAATACAATTCTAGCATGAATAATAAACATTTATCATGATATAAGTAAATATAAATAACAGATTTATTATTGCCTCTAGGGCATATTTCCTTCAATCATATCTACTATATGACTCATGTTCTACCTTTCGGTCTCCAATGTTCCGAGACCATATCTGTACATGCTAGGCTCGTCAGTTTAACCCAAGTATTCTGCATGTGTAAAACTGGCTTACACCCGTTGTATGTGAACGTAGAGTCTATCACACCCGATCATCACGAGGTGCTTCGAAACGACGAACTTTAGCAATGGTGCATACTCAGGGAGAACACTTTTATCTTGAAATTAAGTGAAGGGATCATCTTATAATGCTACCGTCAGTCTAAGCAAAATAAGATGCATAAAGGATAAACATCACATGCAATCAAAATATGTGACATGATATGGCCATCATCATCTTATGCTTTTGATCTCTATCTCCAAAGCATCGTCATGATCTCCATCGTCATCGGCTCAACAACTTGATCTCCATCGTTACGTCGGGGTCGTCTCACCAACTATTGCTTCTATAACTATTGCTAACGCATAGCGATAAAGTAAAGAAATTACATGGCGCTTGCATTTCATACAATAATTAAGAGACAACCCTAAGGCTCGTGTCGATTGTCGATATTACAAACATGATCATCTCATACAACAACGTATATCATATCACGTCTTGACCATATCACATCACATCATACCCTGCAAAAACAAGTTAGACGTCCTCGACATTGTTGTTGCAAGTTTTACGTGGCTACTATGGGCAACTAGCAAGAACCATTCTTAACAACGCAAAACCACAACGAAGAATATCAAGTTTGTATTTTTAACCTTCTTCAAGGATTGTCCATTGTCAAATTCGTTTCACTAAAGTAGGAGAAACAGACACCCGCCAGCCACCTTTATGCAAAATATGTTGCATGTCAGTCTGTGGAACCGGTCTCATGTGTGTGGACATGTAAGGTTGGTCTGGGCCGCTTCATCCCACAATACCACTGAATCAAAATAAGACGTTGGTGGTAAGTAGTATGACCATCACCGCCCACAACTTCTTTGTGTTCTACCCGTACATATCGTCTACGCATAGACCTGGCTCTTGATGCCACTGTTGGGGAACGTTGCATGGAAAACAAAAAAAATTCTACGCACATGCAAGATCTATCCATGGAGATGCATGGCTACAAGAGAGGAGAGTGTGTCTACGTACCCTTGTAGAACGTTAAGCGAAAGCGTTTATCAACGCGGTTTATGTAGTCGTACACCTTCATGATCCGCCCGATCAAGTACCGAACGTAAGACACCTCCGCGTTCAGCACACGTTCAACTCGATGACGTCCTCGCCTTGTTGATCCAGCAAGTTATGATCCACAAGTATACGGTATCAATTGTAGCTCTTTTCGATAAGTAAGAGTGTCGAACCCAACAAGGAGCAGAAGGAAATGACAAGTGGTTTTCAGCAAGGTATTGTCTGCAAGTGCTGAAATTTTAAGTAGGAGAGTAGTTTGATAGCAAGATATTTTGTAACGAGCAAGTAATGATAGTAGTAACAAAAGTGCAGCAAGGTAGCCCAATCCTTTTGAGGCAAAGAACAGGCCAAAACGGTTTCTTATGACAAGCAAAGCGTTCTTAAGGGTACACGGGATTTTCATCTAGTCACTTTCATCATGTTGGCCTAATTCGTGTTCGGTACTTTGATAATTTGATATGTGGGTGGACCGGTGCTTAGGTGATGTTCTTACTTGAAAAAGCCTCCTACTTATGATTAACCCTCCCGCAAGCATCCGCAACTACAAGAAAAGTATTAAGAATAAATTCTAACCATAGCATTAAACTTTTGGATCGAATCGGTCCCTTATGGAATAGCGCATAAACTGGGGTTTAAGCTTCTGTCACTCTCACAACCCATCATCTAATTGCTACTCCACAATGCATTCCCTTAGGCCCAAACATGGCTAAGTGTCATGTAGTCGACGATCACATGACACCACTAAGGGAATCACAACATACATGCTATCAAAATATCGAACACATATCAAGTTCACACGATTACTTGCAACATGATTTCTCCCGTGACCTCAAGAACAAAAGTAACTACTCACAAATGATAATCATGCTCAAGATTAGAGGGGTATTAAATAGCATATTGGATATGAACATATAATCTTCCACCAAATAAACCATATAGTAATCAACTACAAGATGTAATCAACACTACTAGTCACCCACAAGCACCAATCTATAGTTTTGGTAACAAGATTGAACACAAGAGATGAACTAGGGTTTGAGATGAGATGGTTCTATTAAAGATATTGATGGATATTTCCCTCCCCAAGATGGGAGAGTTGTTGGTGATGATGATGATGATTTCCCCCTATGGGAGGGAAGTTCCCCTGGCAGAATCGCTCTGCCGGAGGGCAAAAGTGCTCCTGCCTAAGTTCCACGTCGAGATGGCGGCGCTCCGTCCCGACAGTCCACTCCTTATTTTTCTAGGTCAAACTAACTTATATACCAGAAGATGGGCACCGGAGGTGGGCCTGGGTGAGCACACCCCACTAGGGTGCGCCTCGGCTCCCTGGCGCGCCCAGGTGGGTTGTGCCCACCTGGTGGGCCCCCTCTGGTAGTTATTTGTTCCAATATTCTTCATATATTTGATAAGAAATCTCAGCGAAGTTTCAGCTTGTTTGGAGTTGTGCAGAATAGGTGGCCTGGTGTAGCTTTTCTAGGTCGAGATTTCTTGCTGCCGGAATTCTCCCTATTTGTGTATACCTTGCAAATTATGAGAGAGAAGGCCTTAGAATTGCTCCAAAAAGCATTATTACGGACAAAAACATCATAAATAACAGTAAGAAAACATGATGCAAAATGGACGTACCAAGTCCCCCAAGTTTAGACCTCGCTTGTCCTCAAGCGAAAACTGAAACCGAAAAACATGTCCACATGCTTAGAGAGAGAGGTATCGATAAAAACAAAATATGGACATAGAAGCATCATGTTCATTATCATAACAGCAACACACTTAAACATAAAACTTTTATCATAGACTTCTCATGAATAAGTGACAATTCATCACACTATTGAAGTATAAAGCAAAAAACTCTATTAAAAACCAACAAACTATGTTCTCAGTCAACTTTGCAACTACAATTCATCATCTTTTCAGGAAGGGTCACGTATCGGAGCCTTTAGGCAAGTCCACAAACTCAACCATCATACAGTCTTCTATGATTGCTAACACTCACCGCGTACACATGAGCAAAATGTTTCAACCGGACACATAGAAAGAGAGGTGGTTATAGTTTCGCCTCCCAACTTATTCACCTAAAGGGTGATGTCAACAATAATAACTCATGCTATCTAAATTCAACTGGACATATGTGCCTAGATCTTTCCTCACCACATGATGCCTGCCAAAGGAGAAAAATAAAAAGGAATAGAAGGAAAACTTTGACTCTTTGCATAATAGTAAATACATAAAAGTAAAGGATAAGCCCTTCGTAGAGGGAAGCAGAGGTTGCCATGCGCTTATTTGTTTGTATGCATAACCCCTTAGTGCAAAAGAACATCATGCTGCATTGCCCCTTGTGATAGCGACCTTTATTATGCAGTATGTCGCTTTTATTCTTCACCATCACAAGTTCGTGCAACGCTCAATTTTCTCTTACACTAAATGATCTCACTCTTTTAGAAGCAATTTTTATTGCCTTTTTGCACCGGTGACAACTTACTTGATGGATCTTGCTCAATCCCTAGGTAGGTATGGTGGACACTTGAAAATAAGATTTGGGTTTAAGGGTTTTTGGATGCACAAGTATATCTCTACTTAGTGAGGAATTTTTGGCTAGCAAAGATAGGGGCACGCACCACATGTTAAAGGATCCATGACAATATGACTTCTACATGAATATAAACAAACATAAACCATTAAGTTGTCTTCCTTGTACAATGTCAACAATTTTGGCATATTATATTTTGATGAGGGCTCACAATCACAAAAGATTTCTAGGATAGTATATTTATGTGTGAATTTTCTCTTCCCTTATTAATTCTTTCATGAGTTGCACCATTGACTAATGCTATGTTTGTCAATCTCTAATAAAATTTTCTACTTATACTTTTCCGTATGTGGTGTCATCACCTACTATAGGATTAGTATATGATATTTTTGATTTATTTCCTTTCTCTTTTACTTTTATTTTCAACATGAAAGTAAATAAAGCAAAAACTCAAACTAAACTTTATTATATATCTCACACACGACTACAAGGATAGATCACTAAGCAAACTCTTGAAAAGAAAGGATCGACCTAAACTTTTATTCATTTAAAGCAAAGGATCAAACTAAAATAAGTAAATGCAAAAAGATAGTGGGATGATACAATACCGGGGCATCTCCGCCAAGCTTGGTGGAAGCCAAGGGGAGTGCCCATACCCGATACTCAATTCTCCTTTGGTGATGAAGAAGAAGGTGGTGGTGGTGAAGTAGTAGTTTCCAATATAACCATGAGTAGATCCTTCAAGCCTTGGATCTCCCTAAGGGCTTGATGAATTAGTTCACCGTTTTTCTTCACTTCTGCCATTATGTGTTTATTCTCCAGGCCCCGAGGGTTTATTCCTGCACTATTTTCTCTTGGGCGAGATATGTCCAAATTGGACGGTATGTGCCTACGAGGAGCATTCTCGAACCCATAGTTATGAATCAAATTGCGAAAATTGTTACGATGTAACCTGTGTAAAGGCATTCTTGGTGGGGTTTCTTCTTTAACTTCGAGGCTCTCTTGATTATTTGACTGTATCATAGCTTATTGAGGATTCAGCTAAGTGGAGATGCTAGCCAATGTCCCTCTCTCGGAAGCTGGAGAGTGAACTCCGAAAGGATTTTCCTCCTCTTCCTCCATAGCAACTTCTTCAGCTTCCTCTCTCCTTAGATCCACCTGAAATACCTCTGTGTCTTCTTCTCCGTTGTTGGAGGGTGAGGAAGACATGATGCCTGACTGAACAGATCTGACCGAAAACAACAAGAAAAGAAAACATAGGATTGCTTCGCGATACAATGATCAACAGGTTCGGGAAGTATATATAGATTTTTTTATCTTGGTGGACAAGCAAACAGAAGAAAAACGGAGTCCACAAGGTGTCCCAGGTGGGCACAATCCACCTGGGCGCGCCAAGCAAGCCTGGCATGCCCTGGTGTCTTGTGCCCACCAGGGTACGCTTCTCGATAGTTCCTTATTTTTCCTATTTTTATAAATATTCCAAAATTGACAAAAAATATTTTTGCGGATTTTTCAGAGTCCATTTACTTACCGTATCACGTACCTCCTTATTTTCACAATTCTGGAGTGTTCCGGAAGGACTCTATTATGTGTTCTTCCGGTGTCATAGTTTTGATAATATTACTTTCAACACTAATGGGTGTGCCTGAGATATAATGTTTTATTCGTTTCCCATTGACAACCTTTGGGTTAGTAAATTTGGCATTATTTATTTTGATGACTCCAGACCGATAAACCTCCTCGATAACGTCGGGCCTTCCCATTTTGAGAGGAGTTTTCCTGCAAAGAATCTGAAACGACAGTTGTACAAAACAACATATTCTCCGACTTTAAACTCACGTTTTTGGATTCTTTTGTCATGCCATCTTTTAACCTTTTCTTTGAATAATTTTGCATTTTCATAAGCTTGGGTTCTCCATTCATCGAATGAGCTAACATCAAATAACCTCTTTTCACCAGCAAGTTTGAAATCATCATATAATTTTATATGCTCACCAAGTATCATCATATATGCTTCAAGATGGAGGCTGCCAGAAGCGTAGTCTTCGCTAGGAGTAGCTTCCCCCCTCTTATTCTGGCATTCTGTAGTTCAGTCCACAGATACTACCCATTTCATTGATACCATTGCATATGTAGTGTAGATCCTTACTTGCGAGTACTTTGGATGACTACTCACAGTTGCTTTGCTCCCCCTTTCCCCCCTTCTCCTTTCTTCTCGGATGCCACAACCAAATGCTGGAGCCCCGGAGCCAGACACCACCTTCGATGACTCCTACTACACGAGGGTGCCTACTACTATGTGCAAGCTGCCGACAGCCAGGAGTAGTTTAGGAGGAACCCAGGCAGGAGGCCGGCGCCTCTTTCGATCTGTATCCCAGTTTGTGCTAGCCATCTTATGACAACTTGTTTAACTTATGTCTGTACTTAGATATTATTGCTTCCGCTGACTTTTGTGTCTTCGAGCATTTGTATTCGAGCCTTCGAGGCACCTGGCTTGTAATATAAAGCTTGTATTATTTTATTTGTGTCTAGAGTTGTGTTGTGATATCTTCCCGTAAGTCCTTGACCTTGATCGTACACATTTGCATGTATGATTAGTGTATGATTAAATCGAGGGCGTCGCAAGTTGGTATCAGAGCCGACCGCCTGTAGGAATCCCCCTTCCAAACTCCTTGCCCGAAGTTGAGTCTAGTTAGTGAAAATTGTTTTACTAACATGGCTGTGTGGCTTACGGGCCCACGTCGCCATTGGGTGGTATTAGGATCTTTTATTCCTCGTCTATACTCTGTGATTCTGATCTCTCTTCTATTCGGGTTAAAAGATTTTCTAAAATCTAACTTTAGGTTCTTGAAAACACTTTCTCCCGGAGGGCCCCTTACTCCAGATGATTACTTGGTGCACCAGAAGATCCTGAAGATACTCTCCGACATTCTCTCGAGACTTTGTGCCCACCGCTTTTGCTATTCCCGGCCACCGATAAACCCTTATGGATAACTACTTACACTTGTCGTTCATACTTTCGTTCCCAGTTGCCCATGTTATTACTTGATACCCTGAAAAATTCTTCGATATTCCGAGAATCCTTTGTGCCTACCACTTTGTAGCTCTTTTCCGCATTAATACCCCTACGGATAATCCCTCACACTTATCGAGTATCTGCTCATCCCCAGTTGATTCATGTATTTCACAAAGTCTTCAAAATACCATTCGATCTTCCGAAAATCCTCGACAACCTATTGCTCTTGAAATTCTTGCTTGCTTGCATTATGATAATCCCACAAGTCTGGTGATCTTATTTGCATCCGTTGTCATTATCATTTTGAGTCCTTTCATTCAATATGTTGTGAATGCTCACAATCCTCAATCGGATCCTAGAATTCATCTTCTTGGCTCAGACATTTTTTAAACATGGGCTGCATCTCGAAAATCAATTTCCATCGATTGTACCCCTAAGCCGGCCCAACTTATGCATCCTTAATCAGAGTGTTTGCTTCTGACCCTTGATTTGGAAATCACAATTCTTTTGCATTTGAGCTTTGAATTAGTTAGTTGTTTGTACAATATGATCTCCTTACATTCTTTCTTCCTCTGGTTGTGTATCGATGCTCACATCAGATCCCTTGAGGACAATCGGATCCTTTGTTGGATTTTATCCGACAACGTCCTTCATATTCAATCACTTTAGAAGTTCTTTCCCTGATACATAATGCCATTGGTAATTCTTATTCTCTGAATTGGACAACCATGCTATGCTTTCGGGCTGGTGATATTTACTCTTGAAGCTTGTGGTATATGTTTCTAAGATGCCCCGATGGGTGGAACCTATGCCTTCCTTAATCTATGTGAACCCGAAAGTTTTCATGGGTCATACTCCTCTGGTAATTCACCAGGTAGGTTTTCACACTCAACTCATTTTAATAGAGCAGTGAATGAATGGTCATGCATTGGAGAAGTGGGAGTCGACCTTGGACTTTGTGTTCATGCCCATGGACACGATGTAGATCTTATCATGAAAACTTCTCTTAAATTAATTATTCCCTTAGGATAAGTTCATCTTATACCTGGGATCTAGTATTTTGCAACCGTGGTTCTGACCATGATTGTTCTTCTTTGATCCCATTTCTCGGACAAGTTAAAGAACTTGTCTTTTGCAAGTCAATACACCAGTCCAACCTCGGCTTTGATCTACCGTCGAGTATGACCCTCTGGTATCTCGAGAATATCTAAGAACTATGTTGCATCTTATGAGTTTTTCATGAGCTATTATTTCTCACTGATTCCAATTTTTCATGGGTTCTGAGTTATCAGTCACTCAAGAATGCTGGTAAGTGAATCGATTACGCACTCTGATCCTATAACTCTAAGTAGTTTTCGTTGCTTACGAGTTTAATAACCCTTCAAGTCATTCCTAGCCTGATCGGCTATATCATTATTGTGCTAAATTTTAACTGTGCTACCTGGTCCTTCTTCCCAGAGCACAATTTTGATGATGAGCTCAGCTTACGTCGATCTTCCTCATCATATCATTTCTCTTTGAACATCAAGCTTGGTTTGGATTTTGTGTCGTACCCTTGGTTCCATTAACCTTTCGCTTCATCATTCCTTTGACTTGATGTCATCGCCGACGATTACATCTTCGTAGAGCCTCTCGACAAAATTTGATGTGATCATCATCAACATTTTGACTCCTTCTAGGATATCAATTGAATTCATGATGGTAAGTGCCATCCCCGTTCTTGGTAATTTGAGATACCATCGACAACATCTTTACCTTCCTTTCATCACAAACTTGTTCATGTTATGGATGCAACTTGCTATCCAGTTTGTACTATGTTCTACCTTGAAGTATTGTTGTCCTTTATGTCAAGGATGTTTCAAGGATTGCTCCACCTCTTAAGAATTCTTGGTATAGTGATACTTCTCACAAGCACCATTCTTTCTTGGTCCCCGTATTGACTAACCGGGAATATCAACAAGTGAACGATGTTGCTTGGATTCTGTAATTCAAGTAACCCTATTGCTGAAGTTAATGGCCGTCAGTTCATCCTCAAACTATTGGTTATTGAATCGTCATTCTAACATTGATCATGCTACATAAGCCCATATTTCGGGTGCACCTTTCAACCAATGTTTAATTGTGTATGTTTTCCTCAGGCATACATTATTAGATCATTTGATCTGACAAGCGTTACCGCCTTGTTCACATAACTATGGAAATCCATCTTTTGTTAATCTCCACGAATTGTCGCTGAGTCCATCAGCCACCTCCTCATCCTCTCCTTGGTTTAATGATGAACTCTTGTTTCAGAATTTGCTTCAATAGTTCATTTCTTGAGAATCTTACAATTTCATCCCGTCAATTTGTGTTGCACCTCTTCTTCTCAGACATCCTGAGTCTGAGGTATCCTGACACCAATCAAATCTAAATCTCAGCCAGATATGATGGTTGGAACATATTTCTAGGAGTTATAACATCTTTACATGACCCGGTACGGCGATGTCATGCCTAGCACACCTGGCCGGAGGACCTATTGTTATAGTTTCCTTTTCTGCGAGGTTATCCATTCTTCCATGAGGAAATTGTTAGACTTATTCTATAAGTCGTTCCTAATGGATCATTTGTGTATCCAAAGTCTGATCTTTACCTAATGACCATGAGGTTATAACATCTTGAAGCATGTTTGTGGTACTCCGATCTTCAATAAGAACATTTGAAGCACAAATGCTAAATTTTCTTTATCAATTATCCAAACACCATTGTATGGGTAATGTCATGAAATTCCTCTCCCATTACCTAAATGGTTTTCTACCTTCTATCCTGTCATGGACATCATGCTCTGCTTGCCCTTGGAAAGGATATACCCGTGAAATATGTGTTTAAACACATTTTCCTTTCCATTGTTCTGTTTAATCTGATGATCACATTTTCCTTTCCATTGTTTTGTTTAACCTTTTTGGTGATCATAATCTATATGATCTAAGCAGTAATATTCTTCTACTTATGTAAACACCTTGGTGTACAACTGTGTTGGTAAGACCCTGTTGTTTTTGTTGACGAAATTATGGTAACCACCGATGGATGAGAACTTTGCTTATTGGTCTGCCTCGATGCAACGAGCAGGAAAATGGTTCTCTTCGTCCCTCGCCCTTGGTACCGACGTTGTTACCGACATAACTGGCATTTTATTCTCTGACATGCCTTGCTATCATGACTATGCAAGTTTTCAACGTCCTTCCTACTTTTAACCCACATGTTGGACCCATAACCCACAGTTCCACAGGATCAAAACCAGAATCTCCTATACATCATTGTTTTCAAAGTTATTTCTAGTGCTTGGCCTTGTATGTAGTTCACGAGCCACCTTGCTAGTGATCTATTCTGGTATCAGATGCAATACTTATTCTCGTTGCTCTAGAGCCCTTTCAAACGTTGTTTTAGTCATTGAATGATTGTCTATCCATTTGAGACTTCTTATTGTACTTTATTACATTACTCTCAACGTGCCGTTCAACTCGAGAGATACTCGTGTGTTCATTTCGTTCAAGGGATAACCCCCGACGATTACCCCTAATAGCATTATACCGTTGTCGAGCTGCCCCTTTCCTATTCGTAAGTACGATGGAGATCCTAAAGAAAGGATGTCGGCTTCATCATGACGACTAGAAGCACTAAAAAAATACACTTCCATGATGATACGTGTTTGTCACAATAGTTCATGTTTTCTGTCATGCATGTACATCCATGACAATTTTATGACAGAATCAAGATAGTCATACCTGTGCTGTCGTAGAAGTGTTCCATGACATTACCAAAATTATCATCACGGAAGTGTCCACTTCCATGATGATAAATGGCGCATCATAGAAGTGTTTTCATCAAGGGTGACCGACACGTGGCATCCACCATAACATGCCCCCGTTAAGCTATCAGGTCCGGTTTTGGATCTGATAACCAGTTAACAGCCTAGACCAATGGGGGATTTTCCACGTGTAAAATTCTCATTGGCCAGAGGAAACATGTGTTGGCTCACCGTTGGGATAGATGTCATCCACTCATTGGACAAGAGGTGCCCATGATACGTCGACACGTGGCATGGCCCAATAGAGGCCCATTCCGGTGAAAAGGCCGGTCCATTTGACTTGGTCAAAAGGTAACGGGCCGGCCCACGGAAAGCCTGTTAACGGCATGTTCGTATATCGCCCATTTACGGCCGGCTAACTCCCGGCCCATTACGGCCTATCGGAATTAAGCCCAGTAGCTTCAGGTATGGCCCATGTATTGCATCCCATTGTTACTTTCGGCCCATGTATGGCCCATGATGTCTTTCGGCCCATATGAGGCCCATCGTAACTCTAGGCCCAATAAAGGCCTGAGATGAAACTGACCCATAATGAACAATGTATCGCTTTATACCCATTAATGGCCCATTATTCCGTCAGCTGTTTCCAGACCGCGCTAACTTTCGGCCTTCTAAGGGCCCATTTATTCTTGGGTTCATTTCTAGAATTTGGTTAGTTACGGTCCGTTACTGGCCTGTTCCGTTTGTGGGCCAAATTCAGCCCATGGTTACATTTGGCCCGTTTGTGGCCCGTTAACCCATTGGGTTGTTTTCATAGAATTATCAAATACGGCCTATTAACGGCCCGTTATGGTCCATGAATAGTACGACCCATGTTTGGCGAAATGATTATACGCCCCATAGAAGGCCCATGGATCCTACGGCCCGTAGAAGACCAATGGATCCTACGACCTGTAGAGGGCCCATGGATCATAAGGCCCGTAGAAAGTCCATGGATCCTATGGCCCGTAGAGGGCCCATGGATCACGGCCCGTAGGAGGCCCATGGTCACAACAGTCCGTGTGTTGCCATGATTATTGTGGCCTAGTTACCAAAAATAGGTTATTGTGGCCACTAGAAAAACACGGAAAAAGAACTGCAGTGACTACAAGCAAACAACTAAACAAGACAATAAGGAAAAAAATAACCAAGCAACTAACTCTAGCCTATTACAGCTATTACACATATTACATCCACTAGGCATCAAAGTTCACCACTAGTGAAAATGTAGGGAACAAAGCAGCATATTACATACACTGTCCGTCAAAATTGGCCACCAGTGCAAATAAACACGGCAGCAAAACAAGAGCATAACTGAAACAACTTCAGAAGAGCTCAAGAAACGTTATCCTGGGTATCCACCATGCTGGCAATAAGCTTAGCAAGCTTATTAGCTTTGTCTTATTTGGCGCTAAAATCCTCCAACGCTTGCTGTTGCACCAGAAAGTATGCATTTGAATGCTCCAGGGACTTCCGCAGTCCTTCTGCTTCTTGTCGCAGCACAGCTGATCGATGTATTTCAGCTTGTAGTTGAGACTTAAGAAATCGAACTGGTTCAGACAGTGAGTTTGAATAGCTTGTGCAAGCGATAGTGGCCAGTAACTCAAACACTAAACCAAGGCAGGACTTTGGGGTTGTCTCACTGTCTTGAAGATAGTATTCCTTAGCTGTTTTATCAGCTTTGTTGGAGACCAACAAGGATATCTCACTATCCTGAACCTTATCTGGATTACTTCCTGTACCATTGCTTAATAAGGCACTCTTCCCCAATATTCTGTCAGCATTCTGAAAGAAGAAACAAGCAGACAAATAACAGGTTTATCATCTACTAGTATATGAAACTCATTTCGGTTAACCAGTTCATTAGTAAGGTGGACAGGATTAAACTACCAAGTCTTCTATTGCCAAGTACTAGTACATAATAAAAGCATCAATCAAACATATATCTATGTCCTATGGTCACTACATTGTCTTGCCAAATCAAAATAGAGACAGGGTTCAAATCATATCAGTTCAAGACAAAGCAGCAGTGAAAGAATACAAAGCGTGGGAAACTACACGGCACAACAAGATTTCAGATGGGGACGACGGGTCTACATGTACAACAACACTATTAGCTCTATTGTGATGCTAGTAATGTGCATGATATGAGAAGTCAACTATATACACAATTGAAATTGAAATCAACAGAGCTATTGGTAAGAGCAAACATGTTAAAGAAACATGCGTGAACATACCTGATGTGCCATTGGAGTTTCGATTGGATCCTTCAATTTAAAAATAAGTTTGTATGAGTAAATACAGTGATACAAGAGCAAAGCAGTATGGACGATAGCAATGGAATCTTAAATTAGAACAATTGTTCTTCAGGTTTAAGCACTTGTTCTTCATGAACAGAATACAGTAAGACACAAGAATACAATACTTAAAAAATGAGCTCATAGACCTTACCATATTATTGGTTCGGGACCAGTACAGAATAAGGCGTTCCCGGTCATCGTCCAGTAAATGTGTCTCAGGAGAACGTAAGGGAATTTGATGAGTTTCTTTGCCAGTGAAGTACGTTTTCTTCAGGTAATTCTAATACTGCCACCAAGCATTCTTCAAGATAGCAGAGGTATTAGCACAGGTTACCTCATCCTGAGTTTCCAAATCGGTCCTTCTCTATAGAGAAAAACGGGAAAGTTTGTTGTATTATAACCATCATGGAGGTAGAATGTATGTGTCGTGGAATTGTCACGGCAGCTGTCCTTAGTGTCTGGACTTAGTCGCGAGGCCAACGCACCTATGTGGTAGGTTGAGAGGGGTTGAGTGGGATGAGAGACACGAGGTTTTACCCAGGTTCGGCCCCTCACGGTGGAGGTAAAAGCCTACATCCTGCTTCATTGATATTGATGATGATGATCACGATTACAAGGGTGCTCTATATCGAGAGCTATTGAGTTGTCTGTCTAAACCTAACTTATAAAAACCTCTCCCTCTTAGGGTGCCCTGCCCCTCCTTGTATAAGTTTAAGGGGTGGTTTACATGACTAGTCCTAGCAGGATTAGGATCACTCTATTACAAGTGGAGTCCTAGTCTTGCTTCCTTTGTAGGAGAATATTCATTATGCCTTTCATCTTATGCCGGCCTACCATAACATAAGCCGACCTTCTGTGCCTTGAGCCTTCTGGGCCTCCGGGTCTTGTTGGTCCTCTAACCCGCCTGCCGGGTCAGCAATGAGTCACCTGGCTCTGACAGGTCATCAGTGAATGGAGAGATCCGGGCAGGTCATCAGTGAGCCGCCAAGTCCGACCGGGTCATATATCCGGCCGGGTCATACCGCAGGGTATATCCCCGACATTAGCCCCCAATTTAATTTGTATTTATCCATGTTAAACTGATCCTACAAAATAAACACAAGAACAAATTTGACAGGTTGTGCTCCGGGTTAAAAATTCTTGTAAGCCCGCACCTAATCATCCTGAAGTCCTTGTCATTTCCTTCTTCTAGAAAGTCCGGGTCAATAGGCCAGCTTCATAATCATTTTGCTGTCATTGGTTTCTTACAGAAATATTGTGAAGAATAATTCATTTGTTTCAGCTCCCAATGCTTTAAAAAATATTAGTCTTGAAATACTCATCTAATTTTCAGCCGGCTTGAAGATGTAGATCTTGCCAATTTATGATTACCAAAATTGTCTGGTTATAAACAGATGATGTCGAGTCATAATTGTTGCCGACGCTGGGTCATAATTATTGGTGACACCGGGTCATGATTGTTGCAGCCACCGGGTAAATCTAGTTTGCTCAAAACTGAGAATTTGAATAGATTTCTCCCTTATATCCATATTACCTGTAGCCCCCATGTCTTGAGCAGAGCAAAGTGATGACTTAAGACTTGCTTCAATATAAATACTACCACTTTGAAGAAATCCCTGTTGTTCATCTCAGTCACTAGTAAAAACTGAATATTCCATATATTTAGGCCCCAAGTGTCGGGTTGTCATGCTTGGAGCAACCTGGGACTTGTAATTGCCTTATTCCCCTAAAAACTTCAACCAGTGTAGCCCCCAAGGGCCGGGTCATTATGCAAAAATGAGCAGGGACTTTATAAATATGATCATGTAGAGTTGAACAGCAACATGTAGCCCCCAAGGGCCGGCTCAGCAAGACAATACTGAGTTGGGACTTTATTTATACTTCATTAAAAATAACATCATATGATGTAGCCTCCATCGTAGGGCTTGAACCCACGTCCACAAGGCTAAGAGCCTTGTGCTTTACCAACTGAGCAATGCACCCTTCAATATAATGGATTTAACTTGTCTACCTTGAATTTTTAACAGGAGCAATTAGTAGCCCCCAAGGGCCGGCTCATTACAATGTGATGAGTCGGGTCTTCAACGAGGCAAGTAAGAAATGACCTTGCATTAGCCCCCAAGGGCCATGGTGCATGCTGGCAGTGACATGGGACTTGCATATTTGATGTAATCTCAACTTGAATAATGTAGCCCCCAAGTGCCAAGTCGTGTGCCTATAGCGACTCGGGACTATTCCTTCCATTGTAGAATAAATCATATCTATTGATAAAGAAATAATAGCCATTGCGCTAAAGCGACTTTGACAACCTCAATCATATTACTGGTTATTAATAACCATAATAAAAATCCAGCCATGTTGGCTTATCAATTGACAAGTAAATCCGGACTTTAAATACTCGATGGCTCTTGGTCCATCGCGACTTAATGTGCATTCATTGTAAGCCGGAATTTTTATAACCTGGCGGCTTATAGCCTTTGAGAAAATCCAGAATGGATAACCCTTTTGAAACACCAATTTCAATTTTTGATGACGGGCTTGAACTTAATCATTTATGGAAACCATAGCTCTGCATGTTCTGCACAAAGTTTAAACAACATATGCCCTGGCGACTTAACGTCCAAAACCAGGGCGGGTAACAACCCAAACATATTATAGTCTTATGCAATTATGGAAAAGACTAGTATTAAGGCCATTCAAGCCTAAACATATTGGCAACTTAAAGTTAAAAGCCAGGGTGGGTTATCAAACCTCGCATATTCATATAACCAGGAAAACATACCTGCAAGATTGATTTATATTGCTAGCTTACATTACCATACCAAGTGAAGATAACAATCCAATGATTTGTAAGCACATGATTCCAATGGCGCAATCCAAAATATACTCGTGACTTAATGTCCAAAACCAGGGTTGTAACATCCCAAATTTTCAATTTGGATTGTTATACATAGGACATCATATGCATATCATATTTTATTTGCATTTTGGTTTTGTGATCCTTAAAATCCTAAGCAACTCAAGGACCCACGGAGAGAGTTGGGGATTTTATTATTTTCATATTTGAATTTTTCTCAAATATTGAAAAGGGGATCACTTTGGTTTTAATTATTTTTCTCTCCAAATAATATTTCCAATATTAAAAATATATGAGAGGAGATAATATGACTTCTCCAAAATAAATGAAATATTGGACGAAAATTATTAAAATCAATTAAATTCTTTTATTTTGATTTTATTGCTATTTTATACGAATTAGGAAACTATGCATTTTTCAAAATTGCATTTTTAGGCCAAGAAATTGTTCACTTTGTTCTAAATATTTTTATTTAGATGGTGAAAATTGTTTTTGGCATTTTTAGAAAAAAATATTTATTAGGATTTTTTTTCTCTCGGCGGAATTGTATTTTTTTTAAAGTTTCGGACCGACTAGGCCGAAGCCCAGCCGGCCCAGCTCACTCACCGCCGACCCCGAGCTGGATTCCCGCACGACGCGCCGCCGTGGCCGAGTCAGCCACCACCGTCGCCCCTGGGACCCGCCAAAGCCGCCGCCGCCTGCTTGGCCTCCCGCCGCCGCTGCCGAGCCACCGCCACCCCACCCCGCAGCCCCGCGACACCCGCGCCGTCATTGATGTTGCCGCCGCCGCGCCGGATCTCATCGGAGCCACCACCGTTGACCCCGCCCGTTTAACCGGTCGGTTTTTCTTCGGTTAACCCCGGTTTTTTTAGTTTTCTGGTTTAATTTCTTAGATCGGTTTTTGTCGGTTATTTTATTTAGCGGACGTTCGTCCCTTCGTTCGTTTTAAGGAACGTTGTTCGCCAGTTAGGTTCAGACAGCGAACGTTCGTTCGTTAGTCTTTTCTTTTTATTTTATTTTCGGTCAGGGACCTATCCGCGGTTATTTTTATCGCAGATTAGCCCCTGATCTTCACACCCTCTCCGTTTCTTAACCGTTTGTCCAAATCCAGTTAAACCAACGCCAAAATCTTCGTCTCGAACCCCTCTTTCTGTTTCATCAACTTTTTACAAGGTTTTGACAATTTAAAGTTTGGTTTCAAGCAGATTTGTATTCGAAGTTCTTTTGACCATAGTTTCAGTTCCGTACCTTCGATTTGATCAATTCTTTTTGCAAATCTTACCTCTTCAGTTGAACTTTCAGTTTGGAAATTCTTATTGGAGTTTTATCCATGCAGCTTTGCTTGAGTGTCTATGTATGCTATTGTTTGTTTGCGATAGAATTCCCGGAGTGCGCAGCGTGCTACTACGAGTCTCTAGGTTTTGAAGATCATCAGTAAGGCAAGTAACACTTTAATCATACTCTTTATTGCCTAGTTTTTATGCATTAGTTACAATCCTCAAACATTGCATGAGTAGGATCTTTTAACATGTGGGTTTTGGGAAGTAGATGATGAGGTAGAACCTATTGCTCTGTTATTATCAAACCATTGGGAGTTACTCCTACGTTATGCTTATACCGCCATGCTATGCTCATAGACGTGGATTGGGTTTGAGTGTAACCATGACAGATGTGAGATTATTAATTAATGGTTAACTTAAGGTGGCCACTTAAATACACATCTGGGTGGATTGGTTGCGGGCACCTGGGGATATACCAGTGCTGTCCTTTTTGGTTCGCCACCCAGGCTCAAAGGGATCATAAGATTATTCATGCTAGAAACTTCCGTGTGTAGCCACAAGCTATTATGGGATCTAGCATAGTTGAGTATGTTGCATGACCTCTTTTAGTGGTGGGCCAGCAGATGTAGGGGAAAGTAGGTGTAACTATCCACCCGGAGTAAAGAGTTAGTACTTCTGAAAGATTGTGTCTCAGTCACCCGTTTCTCAAACACCATGCAGTGCGAGAAATACAACGGAGGAGATTGAGTCTTCTGGGGAAAATTGCGCAAACCTCTGCAGAGTGTATAAACTAATCATGGTTAGCCGTGTCCTCGGTTATGGACATCTTGAGTATCTGGATCATGGATTATCATGTTGATCTCATCACTCTAAATTAATTCTGTTGGGTTGTTAATTACTTTTTAATTGGGATTGAGATGGGGATTTACCATTCTTAATGTTTACAACTACCATGATAGTTAAATAAAATATATTCCTTGGTTGTAGGGGAAAATTAGCTTTTTGGAAAAACATTTAAACCGTAGAGCCTCCACCAGCCTCATATGCATGTAGTGATAGTCCTTACTTTTTCATTGCTCTACTGTGTCATCTTGCCAGCATATTCCATGTGCTGACCCATTTCGGGCTACAACATATCATTATTGCAGACTTTTCAAACGAATAGTAAGGTGCGCTAGGTCGTTGTCGTGCACTCAGCTATGCCGTTGGAGTTGATAAACTCACTTTATCTTCCAAGCCTTCCGCTGTTATCTTATTTAGATGGACTTAATCCATATTTATTGTAATAAGTTCTCTTTTGAGACATTCCATGTAATAAGTGTGTGATTGCCACTCTGTAATAAATCCTTCAAGTACTGTGTGTGTCAGCATTACCGATCTAGGGATGACACGTATGCACATAGATTTGACCGTTTGAGGTCGGATCACTACAATATGGTATCAGAGCACACGTTGAATGTAGGACACGACCACTAAGATGAGCCATAGGTCACTCTTCTCTACTCATTTCTGACTTCTCTCCATCTTCTACTCTATAGGATGGCGGACACAAGGAACAAGTTTGCATAGCCGGATGAAGACACGCCTTTTGGACGACACTTGAAGGAAGTCACATGGACCTACACCGCCACTTTACCATAAGAGGAGCGTTGGATGATTCGAGCTCAAGTTCCAGCAAGGACATTCATGCCAGTTACTGAACCCATAGAGTTTTCCTTTGATGCACCAACCTATAGTCTAGGAAAGAGCATGGCAGCTCATATCACCATAGGACGCATCGGTGAAGTTTATCAACAGGATCTTAAGGACACCATTTACTAGATATGTGGGCGCCGAGATGAGCAATGGGAGATGATCAGCACTAGGAAGGACAGGTCCATTGCGGCTTTCATCCAGGAGTTAAACCAACACATTCGTCGCCAGGAGAACCAAATGTGTGCAAGCATGATAGATCTAAAGAAGTTGATGACTAGGAACATGGAGCTGGAATAGGAACTCAAGTCTACACATGACTGATACAAGGAGGAAATCACCGTACTAGTGGAGAGGAATGATGACCTGACAAGGAAGCTAGGAGTATTCATGGGAGACCCTGCGCTAGGAGAAGATGACGACCATCCCAAGGACTACAGCATCATTGACGACACCGACTCTAGCGCTGACAGTAGTGATGATGATTATGAAGGCGAAGCTGGAGAAGATATCATGGAGTCTTCTACCGATCAAAATTTCTAGTAGACCACCATATTATTAGTATTATTTCCCCCATGTATATAGTAGTAGTCTGAGCACTGTAACGATAGTTAGATCAATTGTATGCCCTTGCTTGAAATTATTTTGGTGTGATATGATTGTGTTTGTCCCATGTGCATATGGGTAGTGTTTTCCACTATACCTCATTCTATTCCAATCTCTCCCCTCTAAACCCATCAGATGCCTCCGAGACGTGACCCCGAATTTGCCTTCCCACCGGAGCTCACTCAGTTGATCCAACAGCAGAATACACTGATGTAGTTGCTAGTTCAGAATCAAGGAAACAACAACAACAACAACAACAACCCACCGCCAGCCCCTCCAGTTGACAACTTAGCCCGTTTACTGAGGTTACAACTGCCGGTGTTTTCCAGTAGCACCGAGCCCATAGTTGCTGATGACTGGCTCCGCATGATAGGAAGGGAGTTGACCACTACAGGTTACACAGATGCTGAGAAGGTGCATTTTGCCGCACACCAATTGGATGGACCTGCAGCCTCATGGTGGGAGAATTACACAGCCACTTTCCCTATAGCCAATGTTACTTGGGAGCATTTCCAGCAAGCATTCCGCACTGCTCATGTCTCAACTGGAGCTATGAGCATGAAGAAGCGTGAGTTTCGCAACTTACGCCAGGGCAACCGTACTGTGGGGTAGTACGTGGAAGAGTTTAGCAAGTTAGCTCGCTATGCACCGGATGATGTGGCCACAGATGCCGCGAAACAGGAGAAGTTTATGGAAGGGATGAATGATGAGATGAGTATGCAATTAATGGTGGCAACATTTAACAACTACTAGGAGTTGGTAGATAAGGCTCTTATGATTGAAGGGAAGCAGCAGCAAATTGAGAGCCGCAAAAGGAAGTATGGACAAGGGAGGTACAATTCAGGAGCTCAGCAGAAGCCTCATTTTACCCCGAACTCAGGAGGATATACCCATAACCACGGAGGCCATACCCACAATGGAGGAAGTTCGCATAACCACAATGGCCCCAAGAATGGAAATGGGAATGGAGCAGGCAGTCAGAACCGCTCTAACCCAGCCACACACGCCAAGAAGGATTAAAGTCACATTACTTGTTTCAAGTGCGGGAAGACTGGACACTATGCCAACGAGTGTCCTGAACTCAAGAATGGAAATGGAAATGGAAGCTCTGGGAAGAAGCGCAACCCTTTCAACAGAGGACAAGTGAACCACGTGAACGTGGAGGAGGTTAAGGAGCAGCCAGATGCAGTGATCGGTAAGTTTTTGGTTAAGTCATTTACCGCTCTTGTTCTTTTTGATACTGGTGCATCACATTCATACATTTCAAGGGGATTTGTGGATAAGTATAAGTTGCCCACCAAAGTTCTTAGCACACCTATGTTAGTAAGCTTGCCAGGAGCGGAGTATATGGCAAGCCAAGGATGTTTTCAGGTGCCATTACCCATAGGTAGGCATGTTTTCCCCTTAGACTTGATAATTTTGGAATCACAAGGATTGGATGTGATAATAGGAATGGATTGGCTATCGATGTATGGAGGAAACATCGATTGCGCCAGTAAGTCAATTCTGCTCACCACACCGGAGGGAAAAAGGATTAAGTATGTATCTAGCCATGCACCAAAGAGGAGTCAAGTAAATTCTATCACAGGAGTTGTTCAGGAGGAAGTGCCTATAATGAAGGAATACCCGGATGTATTTCCAGAGGAACTACCAGGCATGCCGCCAGATCGAGACATTGAGTTTTGATAGAGTTGTTGCCAGGCACCGGACCAATATCAAAGAGACCATACCGGATGCCCGCAAACGATCTGGAGGAGATTAAGAAACAGATTAAGGAGTTATTGGAGAAAGGTTACATTCGATGAAGTTTGTCACCATGGGGAGCCCCGGTGCTCTTGGTTGAGAAGAAGGATAAATCTTTGAGAATGGTGGTTGATTATCGTGCATTGAATGAAGTGACAATCAAGAACAAGTACCCACTACCGATGATCAATGATTTGTTTGACCAGTTGCAAGGAGATAAAGTATTTTCCAAGATCGATCTTCGATCAGGATACCACCAGCTGAAGATCCAAGAACAGGATATACCTAGGACAGCCTTCACGACAAGGTACAGGCTATATGAGTACACAGTTATGTCATTCTGATTGACTAATGCCCGTGCCTATTTCATGAGTATGATGAATAAGGTGTTCATGGAGTTCTTGGATAAGTTTGTTGTGGTATTCATTGATGATATTTTGGTGTACTCGAAGAATGAAGAAGAACACAACGAGCATTTACGTTTAGTTCTCGAGAAGCTCAGGGAACATCAGTTATATGCCAAGTTCAGCAAATGTGAGTTTTGGTTGAAGGAAGTAGGATTTCTCGGACATGTTATATCAGGAGAAGGTATAGCAGTAGATCCTACCAAGGTGCAGTCAGTCACTGAGTAGTTGGCACCCACCTCGGTTGGAGAGATCCACAGTTTTCTTGGACTCACGGGGTATTATCGAAGATTCATTGAGAATTTCTCCAAGATTGCGAAGCCCATGACGGAGTTGTTGAAGAAGGACACCAAGTTCAGATGGACAGATGAATGTGAGGCAAGTTTCCAGGAGTTGAAGAAACGTTTGGTTATAACCCCAGTGTTGATTCTGCCGGATATATGCAAGGATTTCCAGGTGTATTGCGACGCGTCACGCTTAGGACTTGGAGGCGTACTTATGCAGGACGGAAGAGTTGTTTCATATGCCTCACATCAGCTACGACCTCATGAGTTAAATTATGCCACGCATGATTTGGAGTTAGCAGTCGTAGTGCATGCACTCAAGACCTGGAGACATTTTCTTATTGGAAATCATTGTGATGTGTACACGGATCATAAGAGTTTGATGTACATTTTCACATAGAAGGAGTTGAATCTCAGGCAAAGGAGATGGTTGGAGCTTATAAATGATTATGATATGAAGTTGCACTATCATCCAGGCAAGGCCAATGTCCTAGCAGACGCTTTGAGCCAGAAGAGTTACGCCAATACCCTTGTAAGTGGAGGATTACCAACAGAGTTAGCCGAAGATCTCAGGGAGCTATGATTAGAGATAGTCCCTAGAGGTTTTGTTGCAGCATTGGAAATTCAGTCGACATTATTGGGAAAGATTCGAGAAGCTCAGAAGGATGATAAGTAAATTGCTGAGATAAAGGAGAAGATGAGCAAAGGAAAAGCCAAAGGTTTTCGTGAAGATGAGCACAACACCTTATGGTTTGAGGACCGTGTTTATGTGCCCAATAATGCAGAGATCAGGAAGTTGATACTTCAGGAAGCTCATGACTCGCCATATTCGATACACCCCGGAAACACCAAGATGTATTTGGATTTGAAGGAGCGTTTTTGGTGGACTAGTATGAAGAAGGATATTGCCGAGTATGTAGCCGTATGTGATGTATGTCAGAGAGTGAAGGAAGAACATCAGAAGCCAGCAGGATTACTGCAGCCTATGCTGATACCCGAATGGAAGTCGGACAAGCTTGGCATGGATTTCATCACCAGATTACCCAGGCCCCGATCTGGATACGATTCTATTTGGGTAGTAGTGGATCGTCTGACCAAAGTGGCTCACTTTATCCCAGTGAAAACCACCTATACAAGTGCAAAGTTGGCCAAGATATATATGACCAGGATCGTATGTCTGCATGGAGTTCCGCGGACTATCGTATCAGATAGAGGAACACAGTTTACTTCAAAGTTTTGGCACTAGCTGCACGAGACTTTGGGCACCAGGCTAGAGTTCAGTACAACTTTTCATCCGCACATAGATGGACATACCGAGAGAGTCAATCAGATTCTGGAGTACATGTTGAGAGCTTGTGCGCTAGATTATGGATCTAGTTGGGATGACAATTTTCCTTATGCAGAGTTCTCTTACAACAACAGTTATCAAGCCAGTTTGAAGATGGCACCTTTCGAAGCTTTGTACGGAAGAAGGTGCAGAACACCGTTGATGTGGGATGAAGTTGGAGACCACCAGTTGTTTGGACCAGATTTTATTAAAGAGTCCAAAGAGAAGGTTAAGTTGATTCGAGATAGACTGAAGGTAGCTCAGTCCAGGAAGAAAATTTATGCAGACTCAAAACGCAAGGAGGTAGTCTATGAAATCAGAGACAGAGCCTATCTTCGTGTGTCTCCTCTGCGAGGAGTTAAACCTTTTGGAGTCAAGGGAAAGTTAGCCCCGAGATTTGTAGGACCATACTGAGTTTTGGAACGTATGGGAGAGGTGGCCTACAAGTTGGAGTTACCCGAAGGACTGTCAGGAGTTCATGATGTGTTTCACGTTTCTCAGTTGAAGAAGTGCCATGCTGAGATGGCCGATAGCCCTCTGAGAGATGCAGTACCCTTGGAAGCAATTCAGTTGGATAGCGATCTGACTTATGAGGAGAAACTAGTGAAGATTTTCGAGTTTGCCAGCCGAGTCACACGAAGTAAGGTTATCAAGTTTTGGAAAGTTCAGTGGATCCACCATACCGAGGATGAAGCCACCTGGGAACGAGAGGATGATCTACGGAAAGACCACCCACACCTATTTTCTAGCCAACCCGAATCTCGAGGGTGAGATTCACCTTAAGGGGGGTAGGTTTGTAACATCCCAAATTTTCAATTTGGAATGTTATACATAGGACATCATATGCATATCATATTTTATTTGCATTTTGGTTTTGTGATCCTAAATATCCTAAGCAACTCAAGGACCCACGAAGAGAGTTGGGGATTTTATTATTTTCATATTTGAATTTTCTCAAATATTGAAAAGGGGATCACTTTGGTTTTAATTATTTTTCTCTCCAAATAATATTTCCAATATTAAAATATATGAGAGGAGATAATATGACTTCTCCAAAATAAATGAAATATTGGAGGAAAATTATTAAAATCAAATAAATTATTTTATTTGGATTTTATTGCTATTTTATTTGAATTAGAAAAATATGCATATTTCAAAACTGCATTTTTAGGCCAAGAAAATGTTCACTTTGTTCTAAATATTTTATTTAGACGATGAAAATTGATTTTGGCATTTTTAGAATCTTTTTATATTTATTAGGATTTTTTTCTCTTGGCGGAATTGTTTTTTTAAGTCTTGGACCGACTAGGCCGAAGCCCAGCCGACCCAGCTCTTTCGCCGCCGACCCCGAGCGGGACTCCCGCAGCCGCACGACGTGCCGCCGTGGCCGAGTCGGCCACCGCCGTCGCCCCCTGGGACCCCAAGCCGAAGCCGTCGTCGCCCGCTTCGCCTCCCGCCGCTGCTCCGCTCCCGCGCCGCCGCCTGCGCCGCCGCCAACCCACCTCGCAGCACCGGGCCACCCGCGTCATCGCCGCCGCACCGGATCTCGCAGGAGCCACTGCCGTTGACCCCGCCCGTCTGACCAGTCGGTTTTTCTTCGGTTAACCCCAGTTTTTTAAGTTTTTCGGTTTAATTTCTTAGATCGGTTTTCGTCGGTTATTTTATTTAGCGGACATTCGTCTGTTCGTTTTAACGAACGTTGTTCGTCAGTTAGGTTCAGATAGCGAACGTTCATTCGTTGGTCTTTATTTTATTTTATTTTCGGCCAGGGACCTATCCACAATTATTTTTATCGCAGATTAGCCCCTGATCTTCAAACCCTCGCCGTTTCTTAACCGTTTGTCCAAATCCAGTGAAACCAACGCCAAAATCTTCGTATCGAACCCCTCTTTCTGTTTAGTCAACTTGAAAAAGGTTTTCACATTTTAAAATTTGGTTTCAAGCAGATTTGTATTCGAAATTCTTTTAACCGTAGTTTCAGTTCCATACCTCCTATTAGATCGATTCTTTTGGCAAATCGAACCTCTTTAGTTGAACTTTCAGTTTGGATCTTCTTATTGGAGTTTTACCCGTGCAGCTTTGCTTGAGTGCTTATGTATACTATTGTTAATTTGCGATAGAATTCCCGGAGTGCGCAACGTGCTACTACGAGTCTCTAGGTTTTGCGGATCATCAGCAAGGCAAGTAACACTTTGATCATACTCTTTATTACCTAGTTTTTATGCATTAGTTACAATCCTAAAACATTGCATCACTAGGATCTTTTAACTTGTGGGTTTTGGGAAGTAGATGATGAGGTAGAACCTATTGTGCTTTTATTATCAAACCCTTGGGAGTTACTTCTATGTTATGCTTATATCGCCATGCTATGCTCGTAGCGTGGATTTGGTTTGAGTGTAACCATGACACATGTGAGATTGTTAATTAATGGTTGACTTAAGGTGGCTACTTAAATACACATCTGGGTGGATTAGTTGCAGGCACCTAGGGATATACCAGTGCTGTCCTTTTTGGTTCGCCACCCAGGCTCAAAGGGATCATAAGATTATTCATGCTAGAAACTTCTGTGTGCAGCCACAAGCTATTATGGGCTCTAGCATAGTTGAGTATGTTGCATGACCTCTTTCAGTGGTGGGCTAGCAGATGTAGGGGAAAGTAGGTGTAACTGTCCACCCAGAGTGAAGAGTTAGTGCTTCTGAAAGACTGTGTCTCGGTCATCCTTTCTCAAACACCAAGCAGTGCGAGAAATACAATGGAGGAGATCAAGTCTTGTGGGGAAAACTGCGCAAAACTCTGCAGAGTGTATAAACTAATCATGGTTAGCCGTGTCCCCGGTTATGGACATCTTGAGTATTTGGATCTTGTATTATCATGTTGATCTCATCACTCTAAATTAATTTTGTTGGGTTGTTAATTACTTTTTAATTGGGATTAAGATGGGGATTTACCAGTCTCAATGTTTTACAACTACCATGATAGTTAAACAAATTATAGTCCTTTGTTGTAGGAAAAAAATTGGCTTTTCACAAAAACATTTAAACCGTAGAGCCTCTACCAGCCTCATATGCATGTAATGATAGTCTTTACTTGTTCATTGCTCTACCGTGTTATCTTGCCAGCATATTCCATGTGCTAACCCGTTTCGGGCTACAACATATCATGTTGCAGACTTTTCAGACGAAGAGTAAGGTGCGCTAGGTCGTTGTCGTGCACTCAGCTATGCCGTTGGAGTTGATGGACTCACTTTACCTTCCAAGCCTTCCGCTGTTATCTTATTTAGATGGCCTTAAGACATATTTATTGTAATAAGTTCTCTTTTGAGACATTCGATGTAATAAGTGTGTGATTGCCACCCTGTTATAAATCTTTCAAGTACTCTGTGTGTCAGCATTACCGATCTAGGGATGACACGTATGCACAGAGATTTGACCGTTTGAGGTTGGATCGCTACAAGGGCGGGTTATCAAACCTCGCATCTTCATATAACAAGTACAAAATATACCTGTGAATTTGGTTCACACTGTCGGCTTATCATACCTGTGCAGGAAGGGTTACAACCCAGAGATTGAGAGCTCAACGCCCTATTCAATTGATTCATACCGCCGGCTTACAACGCCATATGCAGCAAGGGGTAATATCCCAAAATTAGAGCACAACGCTTCCATGTATATAAGATCATCATACTCTAGCGACTTATAGTCAAAAGCCAGGTTGGGTTAATAAACACCGGATAATTTCATATGTGAACAATAAGGCATCATAACCTTCACCGGTTTTCAACCATGTATTAACGTGTCACAAGAGATGAACCTCAAAAATTGTTCAAATCAAATAACAAAAAATCAAGGCTTTCATAGGCGGCCAGGCCTAAAAAATCAAGTGCGTTCAAGGGCTGCACATCCACTGAGTTAAACCTTCATTAAAACCTTATAAGCTGGACCTCACATAACCAATCGTCATTTTAACTTTGACAAATTCAGGGTCTGTATAAGATTGACTTGTCAAAAGTACAGCGGCTCGTTCTAGGATTACCTGGGCGGAGTGGCAGACTTAAAAAGGCAGGATAACCCGGGTTTTTAGGTGAATACACCTGGTGTCCAAGCCTGGCTTTTAAGCCTATTACAAGGGTCATAAAAACTCTTGTCCGTTGAACAAATAGCCCCCAAGTAACATTTCATTCAGGGCATTCAAGCCGGATCAAATGGTAATCATAGCTATGCTCGATGAGTAGGAAGCCCCCAAGTATGTTGTAATCATGGTGTAGCGACCAGACCTCAAACGGTCCAATCTCTGTGCTCAAGTGTCATCCCTAGATTAGTAATGCTGACACCACACAGTACTTGAAGGATTTATAACAGAGTAGCAATCACACACTTATTACATCGAGAGTCTCAAAAGAGAACTTATTACAATAAATATGGCTTAAGGCCATCTAAATACGATAACAGCGGAAGGCTTGGAAGATAAGTGAGTCCATCAACTCCAACGGCATCACTGAGTATAGAACCACGACCTAAAAGCACCTTAATCATCGTCTGAAAAGTCTGCAACATTAACGTTGCAGCCCGAAACGGGTCAGCACATGGAATATGCTGGCAAAGTAACACATAGAGAGTGTGAAAGAATAAGACTATACTACATGCATATTTGGCTGGTGGAAAGCTCTATGCTTACAGTTTTGCGTAAAGCCAATTTTTCCCTACTGCAAAGGAATAAATTTTATTTAACTATCATGGTAGTTGTTAAACATTGAGAATGGTTGATAGCATTCTCAATCCCAATTAAACATCATCATTAAACAAAACCCAACAAAATTTATTTTAGAGTAACATGATGAGATTCACATGATAATCCAGGTACTAGATACTCAAGATGTCCATAACCGGGGACACGGCTAACCATGATTAGTTTATACACTCTACAGAGGTTTGCACACTTTTCCCCACAAGACTCGATCTCCTCCGTTGAATTTCTCGTGCTACATGGTGTTTGAGAAACGGATGCCCGAGACATAGCCTTTTAGAAGCGCTAGCACCTTACGATCGGGTAGACCGTTACACCTACTTTCCCCTACATCTGCTAGTCTACCACTTTAAGAGTTTGCACGACTTAATTAACTATGCTAGAGCCCATAGTAGCTTGTGGCTGCACACGGAAGTTTCTAGCATGAATAATCTCATGATCCCTTTGAGCCTGGGTGGCGGTCCAAAAGAAAACAGGCAATCGCTGGATTACCCAGGTGCCTCAATCCACCCAGATGTGTATTTAAGTTGCCACCTTAGATAAACCTTTACTTTAACAATCTCACATCTGTCATGGATTTCACTCACCCAATCCACGTCTACTAGCATAGCATGGCATAATAAGCAAACGTAGAAGTAACTCCCAAAGGTTTGATAATAAAATAGGTAATAGGTACTACGTCAACTACTCCCCAAACCCACAATTTAATTAGATCCTAAGCATGAAATGTGTGAGGATTGATCTAATGCAATAAAAAGAGGGTCGTAGGAGGTATGATCAAAGTGTTACTTGCCTTGCTGATGATCCGCGAAACCTAGCGATTCGAAGTAGCAAGCGGCGCACTCCAGGTACTCTATCGCAAACAAACAAGCATACAATAAGTACTCAATTAATGCACAGGTAAAACTCGAATAAGAGATCTAGCCAGAACGTTCAACTTAAGAACTCCGGTTGGCAAAAAGAATCAAATCGAACGAAGCAACGAAAGACAAACGGCAAAAGAAACAAGCTTCGTTTACTATTCTGGATCTAGGGCAATTTTTACAGTGTCAAAAACTTGTTTGAGTTGGTTAAACGGAAAGAGGGTTTCGAGATGAAACTCCAGGCGCTTGAATCGCCTGATTCCGATAAACGAGCAAAAAGTTATACTTGAACGAAAAACGGATCAGGAATCGCGATCTGAAAAATCGCGGATTTAATCTGAGAAAAAGAAAACGACGAACAGATTAACGAACAGACGTTCGTTAACTGGATATAAACGATGAACGCGTTCGTTAAAACAAACGAATGAGCGAACGCTCGTTAATTAAATAAATTGGAAAAAACCGATCTATTTAAAAGCAAACGAAACTAGAAAAAAAACCGAACGAAAAACCGATGGTAAAACCGAATAGTTTTTCGAAAAAAAATGGTGGCGGCGAGGTCAACCTCCGGCGGCGACGGATCCGACGGCGGCGGGCGGCGGCGGCGGCGCGCGGCGGCGGGCGGCGCGGGCTAGGGCGGCGGCTAGGGTTTGGTGGTGGTGGCGGCTGGGCCTCCCTGGCTTATAAAGCCGGCCGGGCCAAGTGTCCAGGTCGGACACGGCCCGGTAAGTCGGTTGCGTTTTTTTAAAATAGTTACGCTTAAAAAAACAAAAGGAAAATAAACGGACTCCAAAAGTTCCAAAATAAATTTTCCCCGGCTTCTAAAATCGTGCCGCACAGGATGAACATTTATTTGGGGCCTAAATGCAATTTTGAAAAACGCGCATTTTTCCTAATTTCAAATAAAATAGCAAAGAAAACCAAAAAAAATCTTATTTGATTTTTTATTATATCCTCAATATTTCTTTATTTTGGGAAAGTCATTTTATTCCCTCTCTCATATTTTGATAACAGAAATAATTGAAGATAAAATAAATAGAATCAAATGACCCTATTTTCAAAATTTGAGAAAACTCAAATATGAAAATAACGAAATCCCCAACTCTCTCCGAGGGTCCTTGAGTCGCGTAGAATTTCTAGGAACAACCAAAATGCAATAAAATATGATATGCAATGATGATCTAGTGTATAACATTCCAAATTGAAAATTTGGGATGTTACAAACCTACCCCCCTTAAGATGAATCTCGCCCTCGATATTCGGGTTGTCTAGAAAATAGGTGAGGGTGGTCCTTCAGCAAATCTTCCTCTCGCTCCCAGGTGGCTTCATCCTCCGTGTGGTGGCTCCACTAAAGTTTGCAAAACTTTATAACCTTGCTGCGGGTGACTCGACTGGCATACTCAAGAATCCTGACTGGTTTCTCCTCATAAGTCAAATCACTGTCCAACTGAATCGCTTCCAGTGGCACTGTATCTCTCAGCGGTATATCAGCCATCTCTGCGTGGCACTTCTTCAACTGGGAAACATGGAACACATCGTGAACTCCTGACAATCCTTCGGGCAATTCCAACTTATAAGCTACTTCTCCCATACGCTCCAAAACTTTGTATGGGCCTACAAAACGTGGCGCTAACTTTCCCTTAACTCCAAAGCGCTTAACTCCTCGAAGTGGAGATACTCGAAGATAAACTCGGTCTCCGACTGCGTAAACTGTCTCCTTGCATTTAGAATCTGCGTAGCTCTTCTGCCTGGATTGAGCTACCTTGAGCCTATCGTGAATCAATTTCACTTTCTGCTCAGACTCCTTAATCAGATCCGGTCCAAACAACTGGCGGTCTCCAACTTCATCCCATGACAGTGGGGTCCTGCACCACCTTCCGTACAAGGCTTCGAAAGGGGCCATCTTCAAACTGGATTGATAACTGTTATTGTAAGAGAACTCTGCATATGGCAAATTCTCGTCCCAACTAGATCCGTAATCTAGCGCACAAGCTCTCAGCATATCCTCCAAAATCTGATTGACTCTCTCGGTCTGTCCATCTGTCTGTGGATGGAAAGCTGTACTCAATTCTAGCCTGGTTCCCAAAGTTTCATGCAACTGATTCCAGAACTTTGAGGTAAATTAGGTTCCTCTATCTGATACAATGCTCCTTGGAACTCCATGCAGACATACGATTCTGGTCATGTATATCTTTGCTAACTTTGCACTGGTATAGGTAGTCTTCACTGGGATGAAATGAGCTACCTTTGTCAAACGATCGACTACAACCCATATTGAGTCATAGCCTGAACTAGTTCTGGGTAAACCCGTAATAAAATCCATGCCTAACTTATCCCACTTCCATTCGGGTGGCAATGGCTGTAGCAATCCTGCTGGCTTCTGATGCTCTGCCATTACTCTCTGACATACATCACAAACTACTACATACTCCGCAATATCCTTCTTCATTCTGGTCCACCAGAAAGTATCCTTCAAATCCAAATACATCTTGGTATTTCCTGGGTGAATCGCATATGGTGAATCATGGCCCTCCTGCAGAATTAACTTCCTGATCTCTGGGTCATTAGGCACATAAACACGGTCTTCAAACCATAAGGTATTGTGCTCATATTCATGAAATCCCATAGCCTTTCCTTTGATCATTTTCTCCTTTATAGAGGCAATCTCCTTGTCAGTATTCTGGGCGTCTCTGATCTTGTCCATCAAAGTAGACTGAATCTCCAATGTTGCTACATAGCCTCTTGGTACTATTTCCAAACATAGCTCACGAAGGTTTTCGGCTAACTCCCTTGGTAAATCTCCCGTCATTAAGGTGTTGACATGACTTTTACGGCTCAACATGTCAGCTACTACGTTGGCCTTTCCGGGGTGATAATGCAATCTCATATCATAATCCTTGATGAGCTCCAACCATCTCCTTTGCCTGAGATTCAACTCCTTCTTCGTGAAAATATACTTCAAACTCTTGTGATCCGTGTACACCTCACAATGGTTTCCAATGAGAAAGTGTCTCCAGGTTTCCAATGCATGCACTACGGCTGCTAACTCCAAATCATGCGTGGCATAATTTAACTCATGAGGCTTAAGTTGTCATGAGGCATATGAAACAACTCTTCCTTCCTGCGTAAGCACTGCTCCAAGTCCTCGACGTGAAGCGTCACAATACACCTCATAATCCTTGGTCTGATCTGGAAAAATCAACACAGGTGATGTAACCAAACGTTTCTTCAACTCCTAGAAACTAGCCTCACATTCCTCAGTCCATATGAACTTGGTATCCTTCTTCAACAATTCGGTCATAGGCTTCGCAATCTTCGAGAAATTTTCAATAAATCTCTGGTAGTATCCTGCAAGTCCAAGAAAACTCCGGATCTCTCCAACTGTTGTTGGGGCTTCCGAATTTGTCACAGTATCAAACTTAGTGGGATCTACTGCTATACCTTCTCCGGATATAACATGTCTGAGAAATCCAACTTCCTTCAACCAAAAATCGCATTTGCTAAATTTGGCATATAACTGATGTTCTCTGAGCTTACCGAGTACCAAACGCAAATGCTCCTTATGCTCATCTTCGTCCTTCGAGTATACTAGGATATCATCAATGAACACCACGACGAACTTATCCAAAAACTCCATGAATACTTTGTTCATCATGTTCATAAAATATGCAGGTGCGTTAGTCAGACCAAATGACATAACAGTATACTCGTATAGCCCATACCTGGTGGTAAAAGTTGTCTTAGGTATATCTTGTTCTCGAATCTTCAACTGATGGTATCCTGATCGCAGATCGATCTTGGAAAATACCTTAGCTCCTTGCAATCGATCAAATAGATCATTGATCATTGGTAGTGGGTACTTGTTCTTGATGGTTACTTCATTCAATCCTCGATAATCAACAACCATCCTTAACGATCCATCCTTCTTCTCCACCAGAAGTACTGGCGATCCCCAAGGCGAAGAACTTGGGAGAATATATCCTTTATCCAATAACTCCTTAATCTGCTTCTTAATCTCCACTAAATCTTTTGCGGGCATCCTATATGGTCTCTTAGATATTGGCCCTGTGCCTGGCAAAATCTCAATCAAAAACTCAATATCTCTATCCGGTGGCATGCTTGGCAACTCCTCTGGAAATACATCAGGGAAATCCTTCACAACTGGTACTTCCTCCTGCACAACTCCTGTTAAACAATTTACTTGAGTCCTCTTCAACACATGCCGGGATACATACTTGATCCTTCTTCCTTCTGGGGTGGTAAGCAAAATCGACTTACTGGCGCAATCGATGTTTCCTCCATACATCGACAGCCAATCCATACCCAGAATTACATCCAATCCTTGTGATTCCAAAATGATTAAATCCGAGGGAAACACATGCCTACCTATATTCAATGGCACTTGAAAACATCCTTGGCTAGCCATATACTCCGCTCCTGGTGAGCTTACTAACATAGGTGTTCTAAGAACTTTGGTGGGCATATTATACTTATCAACAAATCCCCTTGATATGTATGAATGCGATGCACCAGTATCAAAAAGAACGAGTGCAGCAAATGACTTAACCAAAAACTTACCGATTACTACATCCGACTGCTCTTCAACCTCCTCCACGTTAACGTGGTTCACCTGTCCCCTGTTGAAAGGGTTCGGCTTCTTCCCAGAGATTCCATTGCCATTTCCATTCTGGGATTCAGGACATTGATTAGCATAATGTCCAGTCTTCTGGCACTTGAAACAAGTGACTTGGCTCAAGTCTCTCTTGGCTCCTGAATTGTACTTCCCTTGTCCATACTTCCTCTTGCGGGTCTCAATCTGCTGCTGCTTCCCTTCAATCATAAGAGCACGGTCTACCAACTCCTGGTAGTTGTTGAAGGTTGCTACCATCAACGGCATTCTCAACTCATCATTCAGTCCTTCCAGAAACTTCTCCTGCTTAGTTGCATCTGTAGCAACGTCATCTGGGGCATAACGTGCTAACTTACTAAAGTCCTCCACATACTGGCCAACTGTCCTTCCTCCTTGGCGCAAGTTGTGAAACTCTCGCTTCTTCATGGCCATAGATCCTGCTGAAACATGGGTAGTACGGAAAGCCTGCTGAAACTGGTCCCATGTGACAGTGTCGACAGGGAAAGTGGCTGTGAAATTCTCCCACCATGATGCTGCGGGTCCTTCAAGCTGATGTGCGGCAAACTTCACCTTTTCTGCATCTGTGCATCCTGCTGTGGTTAACTCCCTTGTTGTCTTGCGGAGCCAATCATCTGCTACTATCGGCTCGGTGCTACTGGAGAACACCGGCGGATTCAGCCTAAGAAAACGGGCTAAGTGATCAACAGGTGGTGGTGGTGGGTTGTTGTTGTTGTTCCCCTGATTCTGATTCTGGACTAGCAACTGCATCAATGTGTTCTGCTGCTAGATCAACTGGGTGAGCTCCAGTGGGAAGGTAAATCCGGGGTCACGTCTCGGAGGCATCTGAGGGTTTTAGAAAAGACGAGATTTTAGAATAGAGAGGGGTCTAGAGAGAAAACACTACCCATATGCACATGAGGCAAAAGCAAACAATTCACTTCATTCAATCAATCAAACAAGGGCATACAATCGATCTAACTATCGCAAAAGTGCTCGGACTAGGTGGACTACTACTACTGATGGGGTGGTCTACTAGAAATATTCTTCGGTTGCAGACTCCGTGATATCTGCTCCAGCTTCATCAACATAGTCATCATCGCTATCATCTGGATCTGAGTCGGTGTCGTCGATGATGATGTAGTCTTCCGGGCGAATTTCCTTGGGTTCTTCGTCTTCTTCTACTGGTGTAGGGCCTCCCATGAATATTCCAATCTTCTCGATCAGATCGTCATTCTTCTCCACTAATACTTCAATTTCCTCTTCATAATCTTCACGTGTAGCCTTGAGTTCTTCCTCCAGTTCCTTGATTCTTGTCCTCGCCTTCTTCAGATCTATCATGTCGGCGCACATCTGGTTCTCCTGACACCGAATGTGCTGGTTTAACTCCTGGATAAAAGCTGCAATTGATCTATCCTTCCTGGTGCATATCATCTCCCAGTGCTCATCTCGGTGCCCACAAATCTAGAAGATAGTATCCTTGAGATCATTGCGGTAAACTTCTCCAATGCGTCCCATGGCGATGTGAGCTGCCATGCTCTTTCCTAGATTCCAAGTTGGTGCATCAAAAGAAAACTCTATGGGCTCAGTGACTGGCATGAACGTCCTTCCTGGAACTTGAACTTGAATCATCCAACGCTCCTCTTCCGGTAGGCATTGTAAGTTCCGGTGAAACTTGGTACTCCTATGTTCAGATATCTAGTGACTTCCTTCAAGTGACGTCCAAAGGGTGTATCTTCATCCGGTTGCGTGAACTTGTTCCTTGCATCCGCCATCCTAAAAGAGTAGAAAATATGAGGAGTCAGAATGAGAAGAGAGTGAGTAGTGATCTAGGTCTTTTAGCTTAGTGGTCGTGTCCTACAGTCAGCGTGTGCTCTGATATCATCTTGTAGAGACCAGACCTCAAACGGTCCAATCTCTGTGCTCAGGTGTCATCCCTGGATTAGTAATGCTGATACCACACAGTACTTGAAGGATTTATAACAGAGTAGCAATCACACACTTATTACATCAAGAGTCTCAAAAGACAACTTATTACAATAAATATGGCTTAAGGCCATCTAAATACGATAACAGCGGAAGGCTTGGAAGATAAGTGAGTCCATCAACTCCAACAGCATCACTGAGTATAGAACCATGACCTAAAAGCACCTTAATCATCGTCTAAAAAGTCTGCAACATTAATGTTGCAGCCCGAAACGGGTCAGGACATGGAATATGCTGGCAAAGTAACACATAGAGAGTGTGAAAGAATAAGACTATATTACATGCATATTTGGCTGGTGGAAAGCTCTATGGTTACAGTTTTGCGTAAAGCCAATTTTTTCCTACTGCAAAGGAATAAATTTTATTTAAATATCATGGTAGTTGTTAAACATTGAGAATGGTTGACAGCATTCTCAATCCCAATTAAACATCATCATTAAACAAAACCCAACAAAATTTATTTTAGAGTAACATGATGAGATTCACATGATAATCTAGGTACTAGATACTCAAGACGTCCATAACCGGGGACACGGCTAACCATGATTAGTTTATACACTCTACAGAGGTTTGCGCACTTTTCCCCACAAGACTCGATCTCCTTTGTTGAATTTCTCGCACTACATGATGTTTGAGAAACGGATGACCGAGACATAGCCTTTCAGAAGCGCTAGCACCTTACGATCGGGTAGACCGTTACACCTACTTTCCTCTACATCTGCTAGTCTACCACTGTAAGAGTTCGCATGACTTAATCAACTATGCTAGAGCCCATAGTAGCTTGTGGCTGCACACGGAAGTTTCTAGCATGAATAATCTCATGATCCCTTTGAGTCTGGGTGTCGGTCCAAAAGAAAACAGGCAATCGCTGGATTACCCAGGTGCCTCAATCCACCCAGATGTGTATTTAAGTTGCCACCTTAGATAAACCTTTACTTTAACAATCTCACATCTGTCATGGATTTCACTCACCCAATCCACGTCTACTAGCATAGCATGGCATAATAAGCAAACGTAGAAGTAACTCCCAAAGGTTTGATAATAAAATAGGTAATAGGTACTACCTCAACTACTCCCCAAACCCACAATTTAATTAGATCCTAATCATGAAATGTGTGAGGATTGATCTAATGCAATAAAAATTGGGTAGTAGGAGGTATGATCAAAGTGTTACTTGCCTTGCTGATGATCTGCGAAACCTAGCGATTCGAAGTAGCAAGCGGCGCACTCCAGGTACTCTATCGCAAACAAACAAGCATACAATAAGTACTCAACTAATGCACAGGTAAAACTCGAATAAGAGATCTAACCAGAAAGTTCAACTTAAGAACTCCGGTTGGATAAAAGAATCAAATCGAACGAACCAACGAAAGACAAACGTCAAAAGAAACAAGCTTCGTTTACCATTCTGGATCTAGGGCAATTTTTACAATGGCAAAAACTTTTTTGAGTTGGTTAAATGGAAAGAGGGTTTCGAGACGAAACTCCAGGCGCTTGAATCGCCTGATTCCGATAAACGAGCGAAAAGTTATACTAGAACGAAAAACGGATCAGGAATCGCGATCTGAAAAATCACGGATTTAATCCGAGAAAAAGAAAACGACGAATAGATTAACGAACGGACGTTCGTTAACTGGATCTAAACGATGAACGCGTTTGTTAAAATGAATGAACGAGCGAACGCTTGCTACTTAAATAAATCAGAAAAAAACCGATCTATTAAAAAAACGAAACTAGAAAAAAACCGAACGAAAAACCGACGGAAAAACCGAACGGTTTTCCAAAAAAAACCGGTGGCGGCGAGGTCAACCTCCGACGGCTAGGGCGGCGGCGGGCGGCGCGGGCTAGGGCGGCGGCTAGGGTTTGGTGGGGGTGGCGGCTGGGCCTCCCCGGCTTATAAAGCCGGTCGGGCCAAGTGTCCAGGTCGGGCACAGTGTGGTAAGTCGGTTGCGTTTTTTTAAATAGTTACGCTCAGAAAAAAAACAAAAGGAAAACTAAACGGACTCCAAAAATCCCGAAACAAATTTTCCCCGGCTTCTAAAATCGAGCCGCACAGGATGAACATTTATTTGGGGCCTAAATGCAATTTTGAAAAACGCGCATTTTTCCTAATTTCAAATAAAATAGCAAATAAAACCAAAATAAAATCTTATTTGATTTTTTATTAAATCCTCAATATTTGTTTATTTTGGGAAAGTCATTTTATTCCCTCTCTCATATTTTGATAATAAAAATAATTGAAGATAAAATAAATCAAATCAAATGATCCTATTTTCAAAATTTGAGAAAACTCAAATATGAAAATAACGAAATCCCCAACTCTCTCCGATGGTCCTTGAGTCGCGTAGAATTTCTAGGATCAACCAAAATGCAATAAAATATGATATGAAATGATGATCTAGTGTATAACATTCCAAATTGAAAATTTGGGATGTTACACATGGCGTACAAGCCGGATCGAAAGGGTAGTCATAGCTATGCTCAATGAGCAGGAAGCCCCCAAGTGATTATAATAAGATAAGCCCATAAGGCAGGATAACCCATGTTTAAAACGGAATCTTCATTTTGAGCCGGAAATTTTTCTAACGGCCTTTAGATTTTCATCAATATAGCAATAGCCTCCAGGACCGGGTTATCTTCCCTTGAATGACCCGGAGTTCTTGAATTAACTGAAACCAGCCAATTCTGCCGAGTCATGTCATTGTAGCCCCCGAGTCTTAAGACGACTCGAGGAGTTGGCTTGAGATTCTCCATATTTGATCATGATATAAATTGGTATGAGTCATTCAACAGCTCAGTGATATAACTTGTCCTGCATTGGAGAATTTACAAACCATAGTATTTGCTCTTTTAAAGAAAGCAATATATAATATAAAAACATACTCGATGTATTTCACCTGATATGTTAAGCCAAAAATTATCCACCGTGGAGTTGATGATCACCATGGTGAAGCTAAAATCAATCACGGCCAAGTCAGCCGTGGGAGCAGACAGATAAGTCGGCCGTGACATTGTAAGCCGGTGCAGACAGGGAGAGTCGGCAGCGGCGTTGGAAATGGCACAGACGCAGGCAAGTCGGCCGTGGGCACGGACAATGAGTCAGTCGCGTGTGTTGATGTAGTGGGGGTGGCAACTTGCGTAGGACGAGCGCTAGTGCAAAAATGATATTTACTCACGCCCCTTTTGCGACACCTTTTTATAAGGAATAATGGTCCTATGAAAAAATATCATAGACCAAGTAATTGTTCTTTGATAAAAACAATATGTGTTAATAAAATAAACTTGGATGGATATCACCTGATATATTTATCAGATGAACGCAGACGCCGGTGCTGGATAATGCACTGTGGTGCTTTTGGCTTCATCAGGTGTGTACTGTTGGAAATGAGTAGTAGTACTAACCCTCTTGTCTTTGAGCGCCCAGCATAATTGAGGTGTCTACGTAATGTATACTTGATTGTTTGATATGAATTAATGGTGGCATTGCCTTCTCTCCTGCATGCCATGTGTAGCATAGATTGGCTTGTCTTCTTGTGCATAAAAAAGGAAATTTTCTTTGGGAGTCCGTGGTGCACCCTCCAATATTACCTTGGAAAACGAGATTTGATTCATGTGTGTCTTCGGTTGGTTCTTCTTTATGAGTGCTGACCCGGCGAGGCTTGCGTGCTATGGACACACCTTGTCCTTTCCGTCTAGCGTTTTGATTTGGTGATTTTTTGGTTGGATCGTTCGCCGACTAAATCCATCGTACCAGGAACTTATCCGACGCTTGTACTGTATGAGGGGTTTGACCGAAGTATAGATTCCATGTGACTTTCTTTGGGTAATTGAATACTAGGAACAACATGTGCTAGCTCCTGAAGAAACTTGGACTGAAATCTTGACCCGTGAGAAACAAAGATCAGCGAACAAAAACAGAGTTTCAGCCTAATGCATCAACGCGACAACCCGACAGAAACGGGGCAGTTCCGAGGCGCAGTGGTTTAGCAGAGGCGGCCCTGGAGGTGCTCCAGTCGTGAGCGGAGTGAAGAAGCCTCACATGACTTGGAACAGAGCGCGTCTGATAGTGTCCTGTACTAGGGGGTACTCACCATGTCATCTCCTAATCTGTTAGATTGGGCCGAGGACCCCCATGACCGTATACTCATGGGCCAGTACGGATAGTTGCCGCATACAAGGAAGATTCCACAAGACTTGGTGATCAAGACAAGGACTCCTCCCCCACCGGCGTATTCGGCTAGGACTCTTGTTATCCTAGGCCTCTAGTGCATTATATAAACCAAGGCCAGGCTAGTCGATAGATTAGATATACAACAACCATACCATAGGCTAGCTTCTAGATTTTAGCCTCTATGATCTCGTGGTAGATCAACTCTTGTAATACTTATATCATCAATATCAATCAAGCAGGACGTAGGGTATTACCTCCATCAAAAGGGCCCGAACCTGGGTAAAACATCGTGTCCCCTGCCTCCTGTTACCATCCGCCTTAGACGCAAAGTTCGGGACCCCCTACCCGAGATCCGCCGGTTTTGACACCGACATTGATGCTTTCATTGAGAGTTCCGCTGTGTGTTCGGCAAAACGTCGATGGCTCGCCTGTAGATCAACTGTGACTTTGGCATCTTCGTCACCAGCTCGACTGGTCACCTTGGTTAAATCAAGGACTGCGCCTGTGACCCCCGGAGAATTATGCTACAGTAATACCCTGCTAATGGTGCAATGTCACACCGGTTACTGTTGCTAATCTCGCGTTGGATCAAAACAAGTTCAAATTCAAATTTAAAATTAAGTCAAATAAAATACTTCTTCAAACTACAAAACTAAATAGTTCATATTTTTGCAAATATTCCATAGTCATTTGTGATTAGGAAAACAACATAATTAAAATGCCCAAATTTACCCTAGCATCCAAATCAGTACCCAAAACAACACCGTTTAAATCATTCCTATTTAAGTAAAATTAAAATGAAACCATCCTACTCCCAAACTTTTGTGGCAGTATTATATACTACATAGTATTTGTTTTGACAAGTGTCACTTTTAACAAAATTGGTTTGCTTGCAGAAATAAATAGAAAGCAATGGTGAAATAAAGAAAACAGAAAAAACCAAAAAGAAAGAAAGAAAAAGACCCCTAGGCCACTTGGTCCAAATGGCCAAGGCAACCCACCAGGTCCGATCGGCCCAACCCTGTGCCCCTCATATGACCTAGCCCACACCCCAACGATCCCCACTCCACCCATCTCTCCCTTCGCTCCCCTCCTGGCGCCGCCACCCTCCCACGACCGCACAACCCCCCCACCCCCCGATCCCCTCGCCCCTCCTCTGCCTGATCCCTTCTGGATCCAGGGCCTCACCCTCGACCCCGATCGCTGCCTGCGGCGCTCCGTCGCCCCTCGCTGTCACTGGCATCACTCGATGCCCTGGCGCCCCGTCCTCCACCTCGACCTCCCCGACTGGATCTGGGTCGTGCCCAGGGCGCCGGCGCCGCCGCACACCACCGATGCCTCGTCCCGCCACTGCTACGCCGGAGCCGCCCACCGTCATCGTCGCCTACTCGTCCTCCTCCCAGCTAGAATGCCCCGAGCCCGGTGCCGCTCGACCACGACGCCGGCTGCTTCCCCGAACGGCGCCGCCCTCTGCCGCCCCCCATCGCCGGCGACCCTGCCGCCACCTCCCCGAGCCCGCTGCCATGACCCCTCCCGCTCCTATGTGAGCCACTGCCTCCCTCTTCCTCCCTCTCCTCCTCTATGCGCGCGCCGCCATCACTGTGCTCGCCCGCTGCTTCCCGTGGCCGCCGTCGCGCCGCACTTGCATGCTGCGCCACCCACGACCTGCGCCTCGGCCCCCAGCGCGTGTCGCCGCCCTGGGCGCGTCCTGCCCCACGTCGCCGCACCCTCGGGCTCCCCTGCCCGCACTCCGCGGCCGCCATGCGCTCGCGCGCTCACTGTCGTCGGCCCTTGCTCGCCCGCTGCCGGCGTTCGCCCCGTGGTGCCCCATCGGCCTGCGCCCGGGCTCGCCCAATTGGCACCCGCGCGCCTGCACGCTCACGGGGCTTCGCCCCAGCAACCGCGCCTGTTAGCCCGCTGGACCCCTATGGGCCAATGACAAGGGGGGCCCGCCCCAGAACGATAAAAAAGGTTATAAATAAATAAATATAAATAAATAAATAATAAGTAAATAAAAATGTTAACTAACTAACTAATTAATTAATTAAATTAATTAAGTTAATTAATCCTGTTTAACTAAACTAATTAAATGGGTTAACCTAATCTAGTAATTAAGCTAATTAACACTCATTAGTTAGTCTGAGCCTATGACGAATGGGACCCACACGTCAATTTGACCTAGTCCACCTTTGACCCTGCTGACTTCATGATGACATCACGCTGACATCATAATAGCTTTTTCTAATTAAATTAATAAGGTAATTCCAATAATGATTAAATCTTTATAAATTAATATAAAATAATCCATAGCTCGGATGAAAATACTTTGTACATGAAAGTTGCTCAGAACGACGAGACGAACCCGGATACGCAACCCATTCGTCCTCCATGCATCCCTAACATATCCAACTAGCAACTTTCCCCCTCCGGCTCCTTTGCCCGAAAACGTGAAACACCGGGGATACTTTCCCGGAGGTTTTTCCCCCTTCGCCGGTATCACCTCATACCGCGTTAGGGCACCCCTAGCATCACGCGTTGTCATGTCATGCATTGTCATGCATTTGTTTGCATTATATTTATTGTTTCTTCCCCCTCTTCTCTCGCTAGACACCGAGACCGACGCCGCCGCTACCCAGTACGACTACGGTGTTGACGACCCCTCTCTCTTGCCAAAGCAACCAGGCAAGCCCCCCCCCTTGATCACCAGATATCGCCTACTCTCCTCTATACTGCTTGCATTAGAGTAGTGTAGCATGTTACTGCTTTTCGTTAATCCTATCCTGATACATAGCATGTCATTGTTGCTACAACTGTTGATACCTTACCTGCAATCCTAAATGCTTAGTATAGGATGCTAGTTTATCATCAGTGGCCATACATTCTTGTCCGTCTGCCATGCTATACTATCGGGCCGTGATCACTCGGGAGTTGATCACGGGTATATACCTGTACTTTATACATGATACATGTGATGACTAAAGTCGGGTTGGCTCGAGGAGTACCCGCGAGTGATTCACGGATTGGGGGCTGAAAGGACCTTTGTCCCAACGACCCTCTCGGTGGATCGTTGTGGCGGAGCGACAGGGCAGGTTGTGACCACCTAGGAGAGAGGTGGGCCTGGCCCTGGTCGGCGTTCACGGTGTCTTCAAGATAACACGTTTAACGAGATCTTGGTATTTGATCTGAGTCTGGCTACTGGCCTATACGCACTAACCATCTATGCGGGGACAGTTATGGGCACTCGACGTCGTGGTATTAGGCGAAGCCTTCGTGACGTCAGTGACTGAGCGGCGCGTGCCGGGTTGGACCGCGTAACGCAACTTCCTTTGTAATGGAGGTTGCTAGGTCTGCTCACCGGCCGCGTTCGCAACGTGCAGGTGTGCAATGGGCGATGGGCCCAGACCCCTGCGCCATAGGATTTAGACCAGCGTGCTGACCTCTCTGTTGTGCCTAGGTAGGGCTGCGACGTGTTGATCTTCCGAGGTCGGGCATGACCCAGGAAAGTGTGTCCGGCCAAATGGGATCGAGCGTGTTGGGATATGTGGTGCACCCCTGCAGGGAAGTTAATCTATTCGAATAGCCGTGATCTTCGGTAACAGGACGACTTGGAGTTGTACCTTGACCTTATGACAACTAGAACCGGATACTTAATAAAACACACCCTTCCAAGTGCCAGATACAACCGGTGATCACTCTCTCACAGGGCGACGAGAGGAGGATCATCGGTTAGGATTATGCTACACGATGCTACTTGGTGAACTCACCATCTACTCTCTTCTTCTGCTGCAAGATGGAGGTTACCAGAAGCGTAGTCTTCGATAGGACTAGCTATCCCCCTTTTTATTCCGGCATTCTGCAGTTCAGTCCACATATGATACCCCTATTCCTTTTGATACCAGTGCATTCATATGTAGTGTAGCTCCTTGCTTGTGAGTACTTTGGATGAGTACACAAGGTTGCCTTGCTCCCCCTTTTCCCCCTTTCTATACTCGATTGTTGCAACCAGACATTGGAGCCCAGGAGCCAGACGCCACCGTCGACGACGACTACTACTACTCGGGAGGTGCCTACTACTATGTGCAGCCCGCTGACGGCGACCAGGAGTAGTTTAGGAGGATCCCAGGAAGGAGGCCTGCGCCTCTTTCGATCTGTATCCCATTTTGTGCTGGCCTTCTTAAGGCAAACTTGTTTAACTTATGTCTGTACTCAGATATTGTTGCTTCCGCTGACTCGTCTATGACCGAGCTCTTGTATTCGAGCCCTCGAGGCCCCTGGCTTGTAATATGATGCTTGTATGACTTATTTTAATTTGTTGAGTTGTGTTGTGATATCTTCCTGTGAGTCCTTGATCTTGATCGTACACGTTTGCATGTATGATTAGTGTACAATTAAATTGGGGGCGTCACAAGTTGGTATCAGAGCCGACTGCCTGTAGGAATCCCCCTTTCCAACTCCTTGGCCGAAGTCGAGTCTAGTCATTGAAAACTTTTTTACTAACATGGTTGTGCGGCTTACCGGCCCACGTCGCCCTCTCGGTGGTATTAGGATCTTTTACTCCTCGATCCTTACTCTGGGACTCTGAACTCTCTTCTATTCGGGTTAAATGAATTTTGCTAAAATCTAACATTAGGATCTCGTTATCACTTTCTTCCGGAGAGCCCTTCATTACAGATGATCGACTGCTTCAACAGAAGATTCTGATAATAATCTCTGATGTTCTCCTGAAACTTTGTGCCATTGCCTTTGCAATTCCCTACCACCGAAAAATCCCTATGGATAAATACTTACACCTGTCGTTCTTACTTTTATTCCCAGTTGGTCTTGTTATTACAAGATATCCCAAAATACACGTTGTTGTTTCGTTAATCATTTGAGCTTACTGCCTTGCTGTTCTTTGTCACCTGAATACCCCTACGGATAATTCTCGCACTTATCGAGTATCCGCTCATCCCCCAGTTGTTCATGTGTTTCACAATGGTCATCGGAATACTATTCGATCCTCCGAAAATCCTTAGTAGCTTATTGCTCTACAATACTTGTCTGCTTGCATGATGGATGCTTTCCATATGTCTGGCAATATTCGTTAGTATCCTTAGACACCATCATTTTGATCCCTTTGATTCAACATGAGTGCGAATGCACGCAATCATCAGTTGATCCTTCTAAATTAACTTTCCGGCTCAGACGTCATTTTAAACATGAGCTGGTTCTCAACAAATCCAATTGTTGTCGATTGTACCCGTAAGGCTATTCAACTTATCCATCCCTAATCAGAACATTGCTTCTGATCCCTTGATTTGAAAATCATAATTCCTTTGCATTTGAGCTCTGGATTAGTCAGTTGTTTCCATAATCCAATGCCTTTGCATTGTTACTTCCTCTGGTTGTGTGCCGATGCTCACGTCAGCTTTGTTATGGACCGGCAGATCCTTTAATGGACTTTACCTGACAGTGTCCTTCATATTCAATAACCTTGTGAGCCTTCCCTCGGATACATAAAGCTTTTGGTAAATTGTATCCTCTGTTTTCTCAACCATGCTCTGTTTTCGAGCTGGTGATATTTATGATTGAAGCTTGTGGTATATGTTTCCACGATACCCTGACGGGTTGAACCTATGCCTTTCTTAATCTGTGTGAACTTGAAAGTTTTCACGAGTCATACACTTCTGGTATTTTGCCAAATAAAATTTCAACACTACAACTTCTTCGAAAGTGAGAAGTGAATGAAAGGTTATGCATTGGAGAAGTGGGAGTCGACCTTGAACTTTGTGTTCATGCCCATGGACACGATGTAGATCTTATCATTAAAGCTTCTCTTAAATTAAATTATTCCTTTGGTATAAGTTCATCTTATATCCGGGATCTGGCCTTTTGCAATAGTGTTTCCGACCATGTTCTCCTTTAAATACCATTTCTCGGACAAGTTGAAGTAATTGTCTTCTACAGATCATTGCACCCGACCAACCTTTACTTTGATCTACCGTCATGTATTACACTCTGGTATCTCAAGAATATCATAGAACTGCATAACTTCTTATGGGTTCTTCATCAACTATTATTTCTCACCGATTCCAATTTTCCTGGGTTCTGGGTTGTCGTCAACCGAGGACACCAATAAGTGAATCGATTCCACACTCTGGTTCAATAACTCTTAAATAATTGTTGTTCCTTACGAGTTAATAATCACTTAACTCATTCCTAGCCTGATCGGCTATATCATCATGGTGCTAAATTTTAACTGTGCTACTTGGTCCTTCTTCACGGAGCAAAATTCTCGATGATGAGCTAAGCTTACGTCGATTTTCCTCATCATATCATTTCGCCTTGAACCGCAAGCTTGATTTCGAGTTTGTGTCATAACCATGGTTCCAATAACCTTCCATTTATCATTCGTTTGACTAGATGTCATCACCTATTGGTTACATCTTCATGAAATCTCTCGACAAATGTGTCGTGATCATCATCAGCATTCCGAGCTCTTCCAAGATATCAATTGAGTTCATGATGATAAATACCATCCTTGCCCTCGATGATTTGTGTTACCATCAACCACTTTATTGACTTCCCTCCAACACAAACTTGTTCGTGTTTTGTGTTATACCTTGAGTTCCTTGCTATCCTGCATTTGTTCTTCTTTACCTTGGAGTATTACCATCTTTAATGTCAAGAAAGTCGTGAGGATTTCATCACCTCTTAAGGATTCTTGATACAGGTAATACTTCTCACCATCACCTTTCTTTCATGTTCCCCGTGTTGGTTCTAACCGGGATTCCAACAAGTGAACGGTACTGCGTGGATTTTGTAATTCTAACAATCCTATTGCTTTGAAGTTAATGGTCGAACGTTCATTCTTAGACTATTGATCACGGAATCACCATTCTAACATTTGATCATGCTACCTAAGGCCATACTTTGGGCACCCTTTTCAACTAATGTTTAATTGTGTATGTTTTTCCTTGAGCATACATCATTATATCATTTGATTCGACAATGTTATCTCCTTGTTCACATAATTATGGGAACCCATCTTTTTGGATACCTTGTTGAATTATTGCTGAGTCCATCAGCCACCTCCTCATCCTCTCCTTGGCTTAATGATGAATTCCTTCGTGTATCCAGAGTCTGACTTTTCATTGAAGACCATGTCAATGCTTTCTCGAAGCATGTCTGTGGTACTCTGATTTTCAACAAGAACATTTGAAGCCCAATGTTAAATGTTTCCTGCTCAATTATCCAAACACTGCTGTATGGATAATGTCATAAAATTTCTGTCCCCTTACCTAAAGATTTTTCTACATTGTATCCTGTCATGGATATCATGCTCTACTTGTCCTTCCGAAGGATATACCCTTTAAATATGTGTTTAAAAACATTTTCCTTTCCATTGTTCTGTTTAATCTGATAATCATATTTTCCTTTCCATTTGATGGGTTAACGTTTCTTGTGATCTATACGATCTAAGCAGTAATAATTCACTACTTATGGAAACACCTCGGTGTACAACTCTGTCGGTGAGACCCTGTTACTATTGTTGATGACATTCCGGTAACCACCGATGGATGAGTACTTTGTCTATTGGTCCGCCTCGTTTCAACGAGCAGGAAAATCTTTCTCTTCATCCCTCGCCCTTGGTACCGATGTTGTTGCCGACATAATTAACAGGTTATTATCTGACGTGCCTTTCTATCATAAACGAGCAAGATGTCACCGCTCTTGCTACTTTTAACCCACATGGTGGGCCCATAACCCACAGCTCCACAGGATCGAAACCTGACTCTCCTGTACACCCCTTGTTCCCAAAGATACTCCTCACGCGTGTCCTCGTAGGTAATACACGAGCCACCTTCCGAGAAATCGTCAATTCTGGTATCAGACTCAAAACTAACTCTTGTTGCTCCAAACCCCTTTTACGCGATGTTTCAGGCAACGACGATTGTCTATCCGCTTGAAACTTTTTATGGTACCTTCTTTATTTGCTCTCGAGGTGTTTCATTTGTTTGACTCGAGAGATACTCCTGTGTTCATTCTTGGGATACCCCCCAGTTGATTTTCCTTTATAACATCCTATCGTTGTAGAGCTACCTCCTTATCCTTTTCGTAAGTACGATGGAGTTCCCGAAGAAGGGATGCCGGCGTCATCATGATGACCTCAAGCTGAAGTATGAAGACATTAGCGTTATGGATCTACCTCTTCGAGGAGAGCAACTAAGACCGAGAAGACTCGTTAGAATTTCGTATCCAAATCCCTTCCCCCTTACTTCACCTCTTAAATCTCGGGACGAGATTTCTTGTAGTAGAGGAGAATTGTGACGCCCAGAGAATTATGCTACAGTAATACCATGCTAATGGTGCCACGTCACCCCGGTTACTGTTGCTAATCTCGCGTTGGATCAAAACAAGTTCAAATTCAAATTTAAAATTAAGTCAAATAAAATACTTCTTCAAACTACAAAACTAAATAGTTCATATTTTTGCAAATATTCCATAGTCATTTGTGATTAGGAAAACAACATAACTAAAATGCCCAAATTGACCCTAGCATCCAAATCAGTACCCAAAACAACACCGTTTAAATCATTCCTATTTAAGTAAAATTAAAATGAAATCATCCTACTCCCAAACTTTTGTGGCAGTACTATATACTACATAGTATTTGTTTTGACCAGTGGCACTTTTAACAAAATTGGTTTGCTAGCCGAAATAAATAGAAAGCAATGGTGAAATAAAGAAAACAGAAAAAACCAAAAAGAAAGAAAGAAAAAGACCCCTAGGCCACTTGGTCCAAATGGCCAAGGAAACCCACCAGGTCTGATCGGCCAACCCGGTGCCCCTCATATGACCTAGCCCACACCCCCACGATCCCCACTCCACCCATCTCTCCCCTCGCTCCCCTCCTGGCGCCGCCACCCTCCCACGACCGCACAACCCCCGACCCCCCGATCCCCTCGTCCCTCCTCTGCCCGATCCCTTCTGGATCCAGGGCCTCGCCCTCGACGCCGATCACTGCCTGCGGCGCTCCGTCGCCCCTCGCCGTCACCGGTGTCACTCGATGCCCTGGCGCCCCGTCCTCCACCTCGACCTCCCCAACTGGATCTGGGCCGTGCCCAGGGCGCCGCCGCCGCCGCACACCGTCGATGCCTCGTCCCGCCACTGCTTCCCCGGAGCCACCCACTATCATCGTCGCCTGCTCGTCCTCCTCCCAGCTAGAACGCCCCGAGCCCGGTGCCGCTCGACCCCGACGCCGGCTGCTTCCCCAAACGGCGCCGCCCTCTGCCGCCCCCCATCGCCGGCGACCCTGCCGCCACCTCCCCGAGCCCGCTGCCATGACCCCTCCCGCTCCTATGTGAGCCACTGCCTCCCTCTTCCTCCCTCTCCTCCTCTATGCGCGCGCTGCCTTCACTGTGCTCGCCCGCTGCTTCCCGTGGCCGCCGTCGCGCTGCACTTGCATGCTGCGCCACCCGCGACCTACGCCTCGTCCCCCAGCGCGCGTCGCCGCCCTGGGCGCGTCCTGCCCCGCGTCGCCGCACCCCCGGGCTCCCCTGCCCGCACTCCGCGGCCGCCATGCGCTCGCGCGCTCACTGCCGACGGCCCTTGCTCGCCCGCTGCTGGCGTTCGCCCTGCGGTGCCCCCTCGGCCTACGCCCGGGCTCGCCCAATTGGCGCCCGTGCGCCCGCACACTCACAGGGCTTCGCCCCAGCAACCGCGACCGTTAGCCCGCTGGACCCCTATGGGCCAATGACAAGGGGGCCCGCCCTAGAACGATAAAAAAGGTTAAAAATAAATATAAATAAATAAATAATAAGTAAATAAAAATTTTAAGTAATTAATTAATTAACTAACTAAATTAATTAAGTTAATTAATCATGTTTCACTAAACTAATTAAATGGGTTAACCTAATCTAGTAATTAAGCTAATTAACACTGATTAGTTAGTCTGAGCCTATGACGAATGGGACCCACACGTCAATTTGACCTAGTCCACCTTTGACCCTGCTGACTTCATGATGACATCACGCTGACATCATAATAGCTTTTCTAATTAAATTAATAAGGTAATTCCAATAATGATTAAATCTTTATAAATTAATATAAAATAATCCATAGCTCGGATGAAAATACTTTGTACATGAAAGTTGCTCAGAACGACGAGACGAACCCGGATACGCAACCCGTTCGTCCGCCACGCATCCCTAACATATCCAACTCGCAACTTTCCCCCTCCGGCTCCTTTGCCCGAAAACGCGAAACACCGGGGATACTTTCCCGGAGGTTTTTCCCCCTTCGCCGGTATCACCTCATACCGCGTTAGGGCACCCCTAGCATCACGCGTTGTCATGTCATGCATCATCATGCATTTGTTTGCATTATATTTATTGTTTCTTCCCCCTCTTCTCTCGCTAGACACCGAGACCGACGCCGCCGCTACCCAGTATGACTACGGTGTTGACGACCCCTCTCTCTTGCCAAAGCAACCAGGCAAGCCCCCCCCTTGATCACCAGATATCGCCTACTCTCCTCCATACTGCTTGCATTAGAGTAGTGTAGCATGTTACTGCTTTTCGTTAATCCTATCCTGATGCATAGCATGTCATTGTTGCTACAACTGTTGATACCTTACCTGCAATCCTAAATGCTTAGTATAGGATGCTAGTTTATCATCAGTGGCCATACATTCTTGTCCGTCTGCCATGCTATACTATCGGGCCGTGATCACTCGGGAGTTGATCACGGGTATATACCTATACTTTATACATGATACATGTGATGACTAAAGTCGGGTTGGCTCGAGGAGTACCCGAGTGATTCACGGATTGGGGGCTGAAAGGACCTTTGTCCCGACGGCCCTCTGGGTGGATCTTTGTGGCGGAGCGACAGCAGGTTGTGACCACCTAGGAGAGAGGTGGGCCTGGCCTTGGTCGGTGTCTTCAAGATAACACGTTTAACGAGATCTTGGTATTGATCTGAGTCTGGGCTACTGGCCTATACGCACTAACCATCTACGCGGGGACAGTTATGGGCACTCGACAATCGTGGTATTAGCGAAGCCTTCGTGACGTCAGCGACTTGAGCGGCGGCGTGCCGGTTGGACCACGTAACGCAACTTCCTTTGTAATGGAGGTTGCTAGGTCTGCTCACCGGCCGCGTTCGGAACGTGCAGGTGTGCAAAGGGCGATGGGCCCAGACCCCTGCGCCCATAGGATTTAGACCAGCGTGCTGACCTCTCTGTTGTGCCTAGGTAGGGCTGCGACGTGTTGATCTTCCGAGGTCGGGCATGACCCAGGAAAGTGTGTCCAGCCAAATGGGATCGAGCGTGTTGGGATATGTGGTGCACCCCTGCAGGGAAGTTAATCTATTCGAATAGCCGTGATCTTCGGTAACAGGACGACTTGGAGTTGTACCTTGACCTTATGACAACTAGAACCGGATACTTAATAAAACACACCCTTCCAAGTGCCAGATACAACCGGTGATCGCTCTCTCACAAGGCGACGAGAGGAGGATCATCGGTTAGGATTATGCTACACGATGCTACTTGGTGAACTCACCATCTACTCTCTTCTTCTGCTGCAAGATGGAGGTTACCAGAAGCGTAGTCTTCGATAGGCCTAGCTATCCCCCTTTTTATTCCGGCATTCTGCAGTTCAGTCCACATATGATACCCCTATTCCTTTTGATACCAATGCATTCATATGTAGTGTAGCTCCTTGCTTGCGAGTACTTTGGATGAGTACTCACGGTTGCCTTGCTCCCCCTTTTCCCCCTTTCTATACTCGATTGTTGCAACCAGACATTGGAGCCCAGGAGCCAGACGCCACCGTCGACGACGACTACTACTACTTGGGAGGTGCCTACTACTACGTGCAGCCCGCTGACGGCGACCAGGAGTAGTTTAGGAGGATCCCAGGCAGGAGGCCTGCGCATCTTTCGATCTGTATCCCAGTTTGTGATCGCCTTCTTAAGGCAAACTTGTTTAACTTATGTCTGTACTCAGATATTGTTGCTTCCGCTGACTCGTCTATGATCGAGCTCTTGTATTCGAGCCCTCGAGGCCCCTGTCTTGTAATATGATGCTTGTATGACTTATTTTGATTTGTAGAGTTGTGTTGTGATATCTTCCCATGAGTCCCTGATCTTGATCGTACATGTTTGCGTGTATGATTAGTGTACGATTAAATCGGGGGCGTCACAGCGCCCTACCTCCGATCGTCATGTTCGGATGAGGGCCTTCATCAACATCAACTCCGATCTCTATCAAGATCATGGAGGAATGATCCAGGGAGCCCGGGGGCTCAACGTCAACAATGCCCTCGGGCGACCGTGCTATTTTTCTGGACAGCGAACTTGTGTCCACCGCCACCGCCTCCTCAAGTGTCGTTTTAACGATTGCTTCAGTGGAATTGTGCGGAATTGAGTCTACAACAACCCTAGAAAATTTCGTCGAGTTCCGATGGAGGAATCTCGGCCAATCCGCGATATACCGGATCCCTGTCAAATATGGAAAAGAATCTGGACGAGTTTAGGGCGTGGTGTCCAGCTTCTAGCTCGGACGTCCTTTGGAAGATCCAACCGTTGATCAGCTGCGGAATTCCTATATCTACCACCCCTCAAACTTTCAGCTCGATCCGACCGTCCAAAATCCGGGAACCTTCCGATTAGTGCATCACTTTTCGGATCTGTTTTCTGCGCGAAAATGAATCCGACCCGAGTTCGTCTTTTTTATGAACAGGATTTTGGACATCCTTTTTGAAGGAAGTTTTGTATGGGGTATTGTGTTTTGTTCCCGAACACATCCCACTAACTTTAAAATCTTTTGAACATGATCTTCAACATCATGCTGGTGTCAAACCAGTCCGGCAATATTGCTCTACGGCTGCCGACCTGCGCTAGACACGTCGTCATTTTGTTGAGCCGAGCTCAACCTCTTCGGATCATCATCTCGGCAAGCTGAACAAGAGTTCGGCATCGCAAAGGATAAATCATCACCAACTTCGCCGCCCCACGGATTACACGAAGCAGGCACACCGGCATCGCCGCACGGTCACTTCATCAAGCCGGCATTGACCACGTCATGATCGGCATCGGCAGGGCCGCACTGTTGCCTCTTCAAGCCGATGCCCATCACACCGACGTACTTCGACTCATCGGCTGATATCGAGGCTTCGACATCTCGGTTGGACCGGGGGCTTCGCCATCTCTTCATCAACCTACTCTGGAGACTTCGGCGTCACTAGCCGACCAGCTTCGTCACGTTAGCTGGACCGAGGGCTTTGCCTCGGCAAGCCAACCTTTGCCAGAATCGCCATGCCGTCGCTTCATCACCCATCAGGCAATGGGTGTGCGGATCGAGTCCCAATTTTGGGAATCACCTTTCTTCAGATTGCTACAACAAATAAACCAGGTGCTATTAATCTTAGTATTTTTTGCTTGTCTGGGTTCATTTTTCCCAAGGAATTATTAATCTGGTTTGTCCATCATATGTACGCAGGTCTATCAAATGGTGGGCGCATTAACGACGGTCGCATGGTGGTTCGGTCAGTTTCCGTACATAGTCTGGCGAATGCCGCATCCGGAACTCGGACCGACCTGTGAATTTAGGCTTTGCCACGCCTTTACCGCGTCACGTCGACGCCCTGCATCGACATTCACTTTGGCGCCAGGCCATATTTATTTTATTACTCACTTTGCATAAATTATTAATTATGCAATGATTTTTTTATTATTATTATTACTATTATCTTCGGTTTGCACTATTTTTTGTGCATAGGAAAATGATCCGGATTGGGCAGTATCGTCAACTCGACGTACTGACTTACCACGTCACCTCGGCTGGAGGGGGGGCTTCGTCAACACTTCATTACCCCATGCCGGGGACTTCGGCATCACTCTGCTGCCTGCATTGACCTTTCTATGTCACCACTTCAGAGTGCCGAGCTCTTTGCTCCGCCACCTCGGGACCGGCTTGGGGGATGGAACCTTGTCCCACATCCAGCTCGGACCGCGTCATCAATACCGAACACATTAACCAGCTAAGTTGCCTTCATGCTCCAAGTTTAAAAAAAATTAACTTGTGTTCAGTTCGACCAAGCATTATACTTTTTCGGAAAAAAGTTGCTTGTAAAAAAGTCCTTGTCATAACTTTGTTTATGACACACAACTTCAAATACCCCGTTTACTTGGGGGCTTCCTTTATGAAGCTTTTCCTCTTGCATATGATTATACTTGTACGGCTTCATTCCTTGTTCGTGTATTACGCCACAATATGCACCATATTGACTTAAGCGATTTGCAAGCTAGGTTGCCTCGCTCCTGTGTTTACCCCTACGTTCCCGATTGTTTGGCTAGGGAGTAAAGGGAGCACCTCTGCGATTGTCACGATCGGTTCATCCGAGCCGGACCTCAGACTGGGTGAAGCCGAAAGCTAGCGCTCTTATTGTTTTCAATTATGGTCGGCACACAACGGAACTCATGAGTACAAAAAATCTATTGCACAAGTCTCATAGTAACAATGAGCACCGAAGAAAGGTATCGGCGGGGGGACTATTTTCTTCGAAGATGCTTCTTACACTTTGTTAGTAATATAGCATAAGTTCCCTGAGCGCGCTTTGTCTGTTAGAGCCTTATGGCCTGATTGCCTGGTTATCGAAAACACCGACGATATTTTCGACAGGTGGAGTACATAACACTTTTCGGCCCTTGACCGAAGAGCGAGAAGTTGACAGTCGGTTAAGACGCATTTAAAGTTCAGGTGAATACAAATATGATATACGTAATTTGGTACATAGAATCATTTTACATAAAATTCTTTTACTCAAGTCACTTGGGGGCTCTTAAATTTATATGAGCCGTTTTATGATAAGTGTTCTTCTTCTTAGTCATTGCAAAGTTTTTATTATTATTATTACTATTTATCACTCCTTTTTTCGACACGAGTGTGTGGTCACTAGCCGGGGAGCCTAATTTCTCTCTCAAAGCCGCTAGAGTTTAGTTTGCTAAACTGGGCTAATGAGAAGTACTCCGCCTTCGGGATAGGAGGTTGATGCCGTAGGCTGACCCGCTTGAAGTCTTGAAATAGGATGTGTCTTGTTAAAGCACGACAGAAGCACTTTTTTTAAAGTCCTATTTTCAGATTGGCACCGAACACTTGATCTTGTTTGGACGTCAAGTTTTCACTGACATTTTTGGTTTTCCAAGCCTATGTCACTTTTAAACTATTTGTGTGTTTCCAGCATTAGTCTCGCAGTGCAACGCCGGACACCTTCAGTGATTGGGCAAAAACATTCTCGGATATTGCTATATATGCATCGGTTTTGAATTGTGTCTTCGGTCAATGGTTGGGTTGCCCGGCTCTTGTGCTTGCCTCCTACGTTCCACTTTGTTCGGCTAGGTGTGCAAAGGGAGAACCACTGCGATTGTGCTTCCAGCTTGCATGGTCAAGCACCTTAGTGGAGAAAGCCAAAAACTGACTGTTACAATAGGCGTAAACTGGTTAGCGATCCGATGACTATGTTAAATGACGTGTCGTTCATAACATTGGCCGAAGTGTTTACGGCTTGACCCCGGCTGTCGCCGAACACTAACCGAGGGCTCATAGCTAACTTCCCCAGCATAAAGCTCCTATGACTAAGCGAAAGTTTTAAAGCCCGCATATCTGATTGCCTCGTTTCTGCTAACACAACCGCCTTTGGGAACTGAGACATCAGCTAAGGGTTGCTTTGTTATTGCAGAAACACCCTACGTAGTATCTACCAAGGGGTAGAAGCCGATGATGGGCCACTTTCAACTGATAAACGGTCACAATGGAGTCAAAATAATGATGTAATGTACTTGGATACATAGAATCATTACACATAATCTGTGATTTTACTCTGGATATCGATCCTTAATTCGGCCACCCGTGCCCACATTAAGGCTCGGGGGCTACTGGGCTTTGCGCTCATTATTTACAAATATTAAAGGGGCACATCGATCCCCTGATCTGGTGTTGCCACCTGACCAGTGTCTCGGTGGCTATTGCATTGCGTATTCAATGTAGAAAATTCAAAGGTCTCAGTGTTCGGCTTGATCGAACTATGGGAAAGCGTGTCTTCGGACAACAATAAGTACCATCTGGACCTATCTGGCATCAAGCTACATATCACGGCGAATTCTCACGACCCTCTCTTAGCGGCCCATTCGCCGATCACTATTATCTCTAATATATTACACTGCGTTTTTATTCCTATGTATGCTGCCGAGATAGGAATTGATCCTCAGGTCGATTTCGCGCATCGACCTAAGTCTCAGGGGCTACTGGGAACAGCGGTTTTTATGCTTGCCTTCAGGTGCATCTCGGGTTTTAGACTGATACACACCTTGAGGGCTACTGGATATACATCGGCAGAGGATAAACTGCACCAGTTAAAAATATTCACAAAAAATCAGCCCGCGGGCGTGGTGGTGCACCACCTTGGAAGCAGTCCGGCATAAAGCTCGGGCGCTAGCGGCTAGCTCCATAGAGGGCATTTCCGGCATTAAGCTCGGGTAAACTCCTTCAACTTTTTTGGACCAAGATGATCTATGACTTCTTGGATATAGTCCGGCGTTGGAGCCTGGACACAGTCCGACGTTGGAGCTCGGATACATTTCGTCGTTGGAGCTCGGAAGCTGTCCGGCAATGGTGCTCGGCTGCAAAAGATACCTCGAATGCAGTCCGGTGTTAGAGCTCAGACGCAACAGGACACTTCCTCTCGGGAACAACTTCAAACCCGAGGTGTGGCATAAAAATAACAAGGCATTGATAAAGGTCGGAAACTTAGAGGGGCTCCTCGGATGCCCGACGTGTAAACTCTTCGGATGCACTTCGGCGATCCTCAAGATCGAAGATGAGAAGATTTGTTGAACCAGTTTTCAAGACCGACGACCGAAGATGAAGAATAGTTCAGAAGAATCGAGGAGCGTTCCTAACTTGAAGACCGGTTCAGGGGGCTACTGACGGTGTCCTGGACTAGGGGGTACTCACCATGTCATCTCCCGATCTGTTAGATTGGGCCGAGGACCCCCATGGCCATATACTCATGGGCCAGTCCGGATAGCAGCCATATACAAGGAAGATTCCACAAGACTTGGTGATCAAGACAAGGACTCCTCCCCCACCGGCGTATTCGGCTAGGACTCTTGTTATCCTAGGCCTCTGGTGTATTATATAAACCACGGCCAGGCTAGTCGATAGATCAGATATACAACAATCATACCATAGGCTAGCTTCTAGGTTTTAGCCTCTATGATCTCGTGGTAGATCAACTCTTGTAATACTCATATCATCAATATCAATCAAGCAGGACGTAGGGTATTACCTCCATCAAGAGGGCCCGAACCTGGGTAAAACATCGTGTCCCCTGCCTCCTGTTAGCATCCTCCTTAGACGCACAGTTCGGGACCCCCTACCCGAGATCCGCCGGTTTTGACACCGACAGCGAGCGTGTATATATTCTCCGTGTGAATTTGTAAAGGAAGTTCCGATCTGTTGGCTAATAAAAAGTTTGAAGTTTGTAGATCAACCTGACCATCACGTGGTAGAGTACTAATTGAATTAGTACGATCGCTACTGTTATCTTGTACTAACAGAGGTGTCTTCCCATTGTTTTGAGGACACCACAGTTGGTCTGATTCATTCGTTTGTGTGCATCTTGATTGGTCAATCAGAGGAGAACGAGGATTCCGGTGACTTGACCGCTTGGTCTCGGCGACTTGCAGCAGTAAACAGATCACAACCCAAATCCTAATTTCTCTTGAACCTCTAGATTCTTGTAAGAGATCCCTCCAATAACTCAACACCACCATGCGCGAGCCCCATGGTGGGCGCCAACTATTGTGGAATTGTCACGGCAGTTGTCCTTAGTGTCAGGACTTAGTCGCGAGGCCAACGCATCTATGTGGTATCTTGAGAGGGGTTGAGTGGGACGAGAGACGCGAGGTTTTACCCAGGTTTGGCCCCTCATGGTGGAGGTAAAAGTCTACATCCTGCTTCATTGATATTGATGATGATGATGATGATCACGATTACAAGGGTGCTCTATCTCGAGAGCTATTGAGTTGTCTGTCTAAACCTAACTTGTAAAAACCTCTCCCTCTTGGGGTGCCCTGCCCCTCCTCATATAAGTTGAAGGGGCGGTTTACATGACTATTCCTAGTAGGATTAGGATTACTCTATTACAAGTGGAGTCCTAGTCTTGCTTCCTTTGTAGGAGAATATTCCTTATGCCTTTCATCTTAAGCCGGCCTACCATGACGTAAGCCGGCCTTCTGGGCCTTGAGCCTTGTGGGCCTCCGGGTCTTGTTGGTCCTCTGACCCGCCTGTGGGGTCACCAATGAGTCACCTGGCTCTGATAGGTCATCAGTGAATGGAGAGATCCGGGCATGTCATCAGTGAGCCGCCAAGTCTGGCCGGGTCATATATCCGGTCGGGTCATACCGCGGGGTATATCCCCGACAGTATGGGACAAAGCAAAGTAATTGACATGAATAACATTACTTACACATAACTCCTGGACAAACACCTGCAACTGGTATTTTCCTTCATCTTCAGTATAATATTCCCAAGATGGAAAGATACGCACATAGGATTTAATAACATCAAATGCGATAGCTGCTAAACTATGACTGGCTGGTTGTGCTTCCTCCACAGGAATAGGCGTACTAACTGGTGGAGTTGGGGTTCGCCGTGGTAGTACTGGCCCTTTGGGCACTGGAGCTGCCTTACTAACTTCTCTTGTTTGTGAGCTCTGTGGTGGAGATGGTGATGTGTCAACAAGAACTGGGTTACTATCTGCTAGGGTTGGGGTTAGATTGGGTGAAGCTGGTTCTCTGACCATCGCAGTAGGGGTACAATCTGCGAGAGTCAGGATTATGTGTGGTAGGGCTGGTTCTCGTGCATGTACAACCGGGGTGCTATCTCCACCAAGAGGTAGCACTACTTTATTTGAAGACCGTGTTTTTACTCCGCTAGATACTACCATCACCCGCTCCAATTCAAATGGCTGATAAACAGGAAACATAGTTGAATGTACAGACATTGTATGAGAGACAGATGCAATAGATAGTGTGGAAAAAAGAGGGCATGCAATAGTTGACATGTATATTGTTTAACAAAAATGGATAGCATGACATAATTTCACATATATGATGTCTATCTAAACTAGATAGTATAACATAACATAATTCAAAGATATGATGAATAACTAAACATGATCGCATGACACAATTCACATACATGTTATCTAAGTAATCAGGATCGCATGATTTAATTCACATATGTGATTTATATGCTAAACAGAGGGCATTTGATATGATGTCTGAACTAAGAACATGGTGTTGAATATTGTGTATATGATGTCTAAACTATGCAATGCAAGACACCATATGCCATTGAGAGATGGGGGGAGGGTTTGCCATTGAACCCACCATGGAGTGATGTCTGCATGACATTGTATTGCCGCGCAAAACTCTTCTCTTTTTCTCTGCATGTTCAGCATGACTGTGTACAATATCTGACATGCATACAAAAAAATATGGTGAGATTATGTAAGGAGAGCATGCAGAAATCTAGAGTGATGGTAACAACCAGTGGATGGATCCAAAAATAATGATAGAAGGCTGATGATTGCTTTAATTTAATAAAAAGACAGATGATGATTGCTTTACTATTTGTTTCCCACCCAAGATGAACAACATAGCCATACCCTAGGTGAACACGATATTAGACAGAGATACTATTCATCGGTGCCTCGATATGTGCCCCACAACTAATTTAGAACTCAAGTTTGAACATTAATTTGGACCTGACTTGGAGCCTAAGAGGTGAATAGGACGACAAAGTAGCAGGTAATTTTAAGCAATGCATAACATAAGCATAAACAAAAGAGTGCGACCTCTCTTGTGGACCCGTGTACTCCTCAGGTTCATCTGTTGAGTCGATGATGGTGATGCCGTTGCGGTGGGTGCCAGCGGCAGGGAAGGAGATCTGAGACGGCGAAAGACGGTCAGGAGTCTTGATGTCTAGTTTGGTGGGTGCTTCTGTCGATGGAGCAGCTCAGGTGAGGTGGACGACATCACGACAAGAGCAGGACAAACCACACAAAGTTTCCTTCGACACCTACCTATAACTGAAGTAATTCTGTAAGGGCTCATTTGGCTTGCATGATTCTAAAAACGCAGGGATAGGAAAAACACCATAATAGGTTAGGAATGCACATGGGAAACAGAGCATTTGTGAACACATGATTTCTGTCAACTTGGGTGTTTGGTTCACAGGAATGGGAGGAGCAAAGGAATGCAAACAAACATGGCCAAAATAAAGTGAAACCATATGAAAGTGTGTACAATTAGAATGTTATTCTTCCATTAATGCACTTGGTCTTGTTTTCATGCATAGGATTTTTAAAAGTAGGTCCACATGGATGTTTTGCTCCATTCCTTTCAACAAAATGCATGAATAATTGAATAGTAGAGTGCCATAGGAAAATTTCCTATTGCTATGTTACTCCGTTGAACCAAAATAGCCCTAATGGATCGACATGAATGTAGAGTAATAAGTGATGCAACAAGTGTACAACCTCTTTGCCGTAGCCGTGTCGACCTCGGCATCATTGGGTTGGTCGCTGAAGAAGTTGATGCATGGGTGGCTGTCGGAGGTGTGGAGGAAGATCTGAGGAATCTGTAGACGACGTCTAGGGCACTGCTTTGTTGTGCTGGATCATTCTGTCATTGGAGTAGCTCCGATAAGCCGTAAGACATCAAGGATGAAGCAGCACAAGACAAACATCGCTAATCTCAAGTGGGATTCTAATAGCATCTCCAATAGATGATGTAAAATAGATGTAAAATTCACATCACCAAAAACCACCTGACTACAACAGATGAGGTAAAACTGTTGACTCTGAACTTAACTGTCGAAACTGAAATTTACTGTGGAATCTGAATGTTACTGTCGAAATTGAATGCAATGGTAGCAGAGAGGCACTTGACATGTAGTTTAGGGAGGGCCTGCAGTTCATCTTCAACCTGCACCCCCTGAGCCGCCAGCCACCATCGGCCTCGCCGCCCCGAAACAACTCCCCACCGCCGGTCCGCCGCCGCCCCGGCCAGCCCTCTAGCCCCCCCCCCCCCCGCGCCGAGCTTTTTCTCCGGTGATCCACACGCCACCGCCCCACCACCGCGCCCCCCACCGCCGGTGGCCACTGCCCCCACCCTGAACTCTAAGATAGATAGTGGGGTACCTCTCGAGCGAGCCCCCCTCCCCGCTGCGGGTGGTTCTTCCTTAACTCCAATGAGCCCCCCCCCCCACCCCCTAAAAATCGACTGACCCAAAAGTCGATTCAGTCGACTGAAGTGTAGCTAAACCGGAGCAGAGCAGCAGCACGAGCGAGGGGGAGAGCAGCAGTAGCAGCGCGAGCGAGCAAGCGAGAGCCGGAGCAGCAGCAGATCTGGCTGGTATGGCCGCCGCCGCTGAAGGGGCCTCGCACTGGGGCGAGCCGCCGTGGAGATGTCGCCCATGGCGCCGGCTTCGAGGTAGCTGCTCCATGGGGGTGCGGGATGGAGCACCATCGGTGCTGGGAGGTCGAGTTAAGGAGAAGGTGCGATGCGATGAGTGTACAACCTCTTTGGTGGCGTCAAGTAGGCCTCGGCTTCGTTCGAGGAGTCGGTGAGGATGATGCGGTTCCGGTGGAGTAGGTTAAGGCAGCGCTGTGGGGATGGAGCAGTCGCGATAGATGAGGCGATCGTCGGAGCAGATCCTTGGGGGTGGAGGACGGGGCGGCTGAACCGGCGGGACGACAAGATGGATGACGGATCCTCATTCAAGGAGGTGGATGAGGGACGTCTAGCTATTGCGGTGGACGACGTCATTGGGGAAGAGGCTCCGGCTGGGCAGCGGTGAGGTGGCGGACGGAGGAGGGTGGGGTTTCGCTGCTGGAGTGGAGAGGTTATGGCGGCCTGGGATTTCGAATGGCGAAAAGGAGGCGATGGGAGGGGGAACCATGACTTAGGGACGCGCTTGTCCGAAATGTAGGGTGTGTTACAAAAGTACCCCCACCAATTTGAACTAGCGGCCCTTTTGGCTTAGGGTTAGAAGGCGGTTTTCGCGTGTCGGGATTTGGTAGCTGGAGGGAGTTTTCGCGCGCGTTGTAATTTCGAGATAGCAAGGCACGGCTTGTGAAGGCGCCGGTTTTGGGAGCACGATATCTGAATTTTCGGGATACAACAAGGCATGGGTTGAATTTTAGGGACAAGCCTAACATGCAATATTGTACTTGTACGTACCAAATCAATTCGCACTTCCCTCAATGAAAAAATAAAACTATTCACACCACACAAAGAGAGAGTCTTGTCCCGTTTTACTATACAAATACTATTCAAAGCTACTCCCTCCTTGCATCCATATAGGACCTAATGCGTTTTTCAAGGCTAACTTTGACCAAATATTAGAGCAATAATATATGACATGCAACTTACACAAAGCACACCGTTAAATTCGTGTGTGAAAGGAGCTTTCAATGATATAATTTTCACATTGTGCATGTCATATACTATTAATATTGTCAATAGTCCAAGGTAGTCTTAAAAAACGCATTAGGCCCTATATAGATGGAAGGAGGGAGTGTGAATCTGTGTTATGTCCAATAAATGTTTTTCGCTGCCTGTATAATGCATGTATCCTACTCATACCAACATTTTAGTGCATTCCAAATGTTTATACTACTACTGCAATTCGAACTGAATTTGAATTCGTTTCTCTATTTCAATAAGAATCTACAATCATGATTGTTGCCAACTTCAACCATCATTCGTGTATTACCTTAACAACACACCACATGATTACCATACAGATAGATATGGAATATGTGTACTATATGAACTCTAATTCAATTTTTTGAATACACTTGATGTTGATTCCAAATAATAGTACATTTGATGTACTAACTATATATTCATAATCTAAACCATGTTCCATATGTACACCGTGTTTATCACACAAAGTATAATACCCCGCCCCCTACATTTTGACAAGTATTTAGTCCCTAAGCTGCAAAAGCCACACATTAGCCCAAATTATAATCAATGTTCTATATATTATATGTAGTACTAGCAAGATGCCCATGCGTTCCACGGAACATCAACATGATCAAGGGGAGGCCTTATTTGCAAATATGGAGAGGGGTGTGGGTATCTTTTTTCAAAATTGCCATAGTTTCCTTCCTATCCGTCAGATATAAATCAGACGGCCTATATTGCAGGATGGCAGGCACACCATCATCAACAACTCTGTTTTTTATAATAGTAGAGATAAAATATATTATATGTAGTATAACATGTTCATAACCACACCATGTGTATCACCGTTATATATATATATGTATATATTCACGCATGCGTCGGTTTAAAACACTATGATAAATTCTTCAAATATCTGAATTTGCTTTTTATAATGAATTATGATCTCTATTCGTCTTTTACACCCACACAATCCTCTTATCTTTGTAGCTAGCGCTAACTTTCTCTCATGCATGCACACGCCCACATCCCTCTCACCCTCCCTCAGCATTATCTAGCTCCATCGCACAAATTCATCTTTTCACTTTATGGCGTTCACCCACGGTGTGTGTAGGCCCCCCAGCTCCTTTATGGCACACATCGATTGATATGCCTCTCTAGCCAGGTGTGCCTACCACAAACACAAGCTTCTCCTCTTCTCTTCTCACCGTCCATGCCTCACTCCCGCCACTCTTTTCATCGATCTCGTATTCGCACACTCCTTGCCCCTCGATATAGTATGCCTCTCGCACCACCTCCTAGATGCATCCCTCTCTCTATATATCTTTCTCCCCAGGCCTTATTTGCTTCTAACACATACATGCATGTATACCGATCGATCTCCCTACATATACCTAGGTCGACTTTAACTATTTTCCCCCACCCATCAATCGACGTAGCTCACAAATTATGTCTCTCCTTTCTATGACAAAGGACGATTGATCTTCCTATGTAGTTACCTTTGCTTACCACAGCCATATCGTCCCCCACATCATTCGTGCATGCCTCCAGACCCGTCTCTCGCACGCACGTGCACAGACAGGTAGACATCCCCTCTCTTATTGATATTGCAGGCGTGCCCTCCGTTTGTCTAGCAAGCCTCTCCCACCATGGGAGGTGGCCTAGGGCGAAAGGCCCATCTCCTTTGTATATTTTAACACTGTAGCTACAATAAAACGATAGAGTTAATTATGACCCACAAGTATAGGGGATCGCAACAGCTTTCGGGGGTAAAGTATTCAACCCAAATTTATTGATTCGACACATGGGGAGCCAAAGAATATTCTCAAGTATTAGCAGCTGAGTTGTCAATTCAACCACACCTGGAAACTTAGTATCTGCAGCAAAGTGTTTAGTAGCAAAGTAATATGATAGTGGTGGTAGCGGCAACAAAAGTAAAGATAGCAAAAGTAATGTTTTTGGTATTTTGTAGTGATTGTAACAGTAGCAGTGGGAAAGTAAATAAGCGAGAACCAGTATATGGAAAACTCGTAGGCACCGGATCAGTGATGGATAATTATGCCGGATGCGGTTCATCATGTAACAGTCATAACATAGGGTGACACAGAACTAGCTCCAATTCATCAATGTAATGTAGGCATGTATTCCGTATATAGTCATACGTGCTTATGGAAAAGAACTTGCATGACATCTTTTGTCCTACCCTCCCGTGGTAGTGGGGTCCTATTGGAAATTAAGGGATATTAAGGCCTCCTTTTAATAGAGAACCGGAACAAAGCATTAGCACATAGTGAATACATGAACTCCTCAAACTATGGTCATCACCGGGAGTGGTCCCGATTATTGTCACTTCGGGGTTGCCGGATCATAACACATGGTAGGTGACTATAGACTTGCAAGATAGGATCAAGAACTCACATATATTCATGAAAACATAATAGGTTAAGATCTGAAATCATGGCACTCGGGCCCTAGTGACAAGCATTAAGCATAGCAAAGTCATAGCAACATCAATCTCAGAACATAATGGATACGAGGGATCAAACCCTAGCAAAACTAACTCGATTACATGATAAATCTCATCCAGCCCATCACCGTCCAGCAAGCCTACGATGGAATTACTCACGCGCGGCGGTGAGCATCATGAAATTGGTGATGGAGGATGGCTGATGATGACGACGGCGACGAATCCCCCTCTCCGGAGCCCCGAGCGGACTCCAGATCAGCCCTCCCGAGAGGTTTTAGGGCTTGGCGGTGGCTCCGTATCATAAAACGCGATGATTTCTTCTCTCTGGTTTTTTCTCTCCGAAAGCAAATATATAGAGTTGGAGTTGGCGTCGGAGGGCATCCAGGGGGCCCACGAGGTAGGGGCGCGCCCTAGAGGGGGGGCGCCCCCCACCCTCGTGGACAGGGTGTGGGCCGCTTGGTCTTCATCTTTGGCGAGGATTTTTATTATTTTTTCTAAGATGTTCCGTGGAGTTTCAGGTCATTCCGAGAATATTTGTTTTCTGCACATAAAACAACACCATGGCAATTCTGCTGAAAACAGCGTCAGTCCGGGTTAGTTCGATTCAAATCATACAAGTTAGAGTCCAAAACAAGGGAAAAAGTGTTTGGAAAAGTAGATACGGCGGAGACGTATCAACTCCCCCAAGCTTAAACCCTTGGGGGACAACATTTGCAATAATTCTCAGGTCTCATAATTACTCATATCAATAGCATAATCAACTAGCAAGTCATAATAATAAATCTCGGATGACAACACTTCCTCAAAACAATCATAATATGATATAACAAGATGGTATCTCGCTAGCCCTTTCTGAGATCGCAAAACATAAATGCAGAGCACCTTTAAAGATCAAGGACTGGCTAGACATTGTAATTCAAGGTAAAAGAGATCCAATCATAGTCACACCCAACATAGATTAATAGTGATGAATGCAAATGACAGCTGTGCTCTCTAGCTAGTGCTTTTTAATAAGAGGGTGATGACTCAACATAAAAGTAAATGGATAGGCCCTTCGCACAGGGAAGCAGGGATTTGTAGAGGTGCCAGAGATCGGTTTTGAAATAGAGATAAATTGCACTTTGAGCGGTATACTTTCATTGTCAACGTAACAACTAAGAGATGGCGATATCTTCCATGCTAAACCTATTATAGGCCGTTCCCAAACAGAATGGTAAAGTTTATACTCCCCCTCCACCAACAAGCATCAATCCATGACTTGCTCGAAACAACGAGTGTCTCCAACATACATCAGGTCCCAGGGGGAGTTTTATTTGCAATTAATTTTGATTTAGTTTGCATAAAGCATGGGACTGGGCATCCCGGTGACCAGCCATTTTCTCGTGAGTGAGGAGCGGAGTCCACTCCTCTTGAGAATAACCCGCCTAACACGGAAGATAAGGACAACCTTGGTTGATACATGAGCTATTCGAGCATACAAAACAAAATGTTTATTTGAAGGTTTAGAGTTTGGCACATACAAATTTACTTGGAACGGCAGGTAGATACCGCATATAGGAAGGTATAGTGGACTAATTTGGAATAACTTTGGGGTTTAAGGGATTGGATGCACAAGCAGTATTCCCGCTTAGTACAAGTGAAGGCTAGCAAAAGACTGGGAAGAGACCAACTAGAGAGTGACAACAGCCATGTACATGCATTAAAATTAATAAACATTGGATGCAAGCATGAGTAGGATATAATCCACCATGAACATAAATATCGTGAAGGCTATGTTGATTTGTTTCAACTACATGCGTGAACATGTGCCAAGTCAAGTCAGTTAAATCATTCAAAGGAGGATACCACCCCCATCATACCACATCATAATCATCGCAATAGCATGTTGGCACACAAGGTAAATCATTATTAATCATAGCTAATCAAGCATGGCACAAGCAACTATGATCTCTAATTGTCATTGCAAACATGTTTATTCATAATAAGCTGAATCAAGAATGAGGGGATCATCATATTTATAAAAACAAAAGAGGTCGAGTTCATACTAGCTTTTCTCATCTCAGTCAGCCCATCATATATCATCATAATTGCCTTTCACTTGCACGACCGAACGGTGTGAATAATAATAAGAGTGTACGTGCATTGGACTAAGCTGGAATCTGCGAGCATTCAATAAACAGGAGAAGAAAAGGCAATATGGGCTCTGGGTTAAATCAACAATAATGGATATAAGAGCCACTTCAACAATTTAATTATGGTCTTCTCCTACTGACCCCCAAAGAAAAGAAAAGAAATAAAACTATTTACACGGGAAAGCTCCCAACAAGCAAAAGAAGAACGGGAAATATTTTTGGGTTTTCTTTTTAATTATTACCACTACAGCAGAAAAATAAACTACTACTAATTTTTTTTTGGTTTTTCTTAAGGTTTAACAAACACACAAGAAGAAAGCAGGAAAAAGAAAATAAACTAGCATGGATATTACAGTGAAAAAGTATAAGCACCGACATCTAGCAATGAGTGTGTGTGAACATAAATGTAATGTCGGTGAGAAATACGTACTCCCCCAAGCTTAGGCTTTTGGCCTAAGTTGGTCTATGGCCACGGTTGGCCTGGCTGATATCCATAATAATAGTTGTTGGGGTCGTACTGTGCTGAGGAAGCAGAAGGCTTCGTTCGCCACTGGCTGGCAATCATCTCCGGATCCCACTGATAGTTAGACTGTCGTGAAGGATCAAACTGTGGTTCCGGTTCTGGCTCCTCGGCTGGTGCAGGGTTCCGGTAGGCGTGAATAGCCGTCAACGGAACAAGGTACGTGCCTACAGTCAAATCAAACAAAGAAGGAGCAGGCAGGATAATAGTTTCAGGATGATGTTTGTTAAAGAACAATTGATATTTAAGCTCTCCTGTCCTATTCTTAACAATAAAATCATGTGCCACCATACTTTTATGATCTAGATAAACACGGGGCAGCACCTTTTCTTCCTTCTCAGCATGCCTAATAGGTATGTTAAAATGTACGGCTAGGCGTGTAGCATAGATGCCTCCAAAGATGGGGCCTTTGGTACGGTTCATACTTAACCGTCTAGCAATAATACCGCCCATACTAAAAGTGTTATCACTGTATAAACCGTGGAGCAGAATAATTATATCAGGGATACTAAGGTTTCCACATTTTCCGCGTCCAATTAAACAACGACTAGCAAATAATGCAAAGTAACGTAAAACAGGAAAATGTATGCTAGTGATTCGTGCATCGGAAACCTTCCTAGTTTCTCCTACAGTGATAGTATCAATAAACCCAACCACATCATCATGATGTGGTTCTTCTGTCTTGCCCTCAAAAGGGACTAAACAAATCCGACAAAAATCATAAAGTGACATCTCCTTATGCTCATCATATAAATGAAACTCCATCGTAGGTGGTGAGTTCCTAGAATGAAAATGAAAGTTTTGCACAAAGGTATTTGTGAGTAAGAGATACTAATCGCATTGGTCGTGGAGGAAAGCAGTGAGGCTTGAATTGTGAGCCAATTCATGAAAATCTTCATAGATACCGGCTACTCTCAAGAAATCATCAAAAGGCCATTCACACGCCCGAATCTCCGCGGTGCGCGGCAAATTATACTTAGGCTTCGGTGCCTTTTCCTTCGAGCTTTGGCTCGATGAGCCCCTCAATAATCTCCTCATCATTTTCTGGAAAATTCTGAAATTTTTAGTAACTTCAAACAAAAGTGAACCAACTTCAATAAAACTAATAGCAACTACTCCTACAAGTTCCTAGAGCCTATATCAAGCATTAGAACTACTTAGAACCATATAAATTTGACATGCAAGCTCAAGAACATGGTCACCTATGCAGCACAAATTTGCAAAGAATAAAGCACTAGAACAAAAACTAATTGGACCAATGGAGGAGTCACATACCAAGGAACAATCTCCCCAAGCAGTTTTGTGAGAGGTGCTTTGAGCAAGGAGATCGAAAATGGAAGCAAAGAGGGCTGGAACCCGTGCTTGAGTTGGTTTTTCGTGTTTGTGGGAGGAAGAAGAAGAGGATGGGTGCAGGGATAAGTGGAGGAGGTCCACCGTGGGCCCATGAGGCAGGGGGCGCGCCCTAGAGGGGGGGGGCGCCCACCACCCTCGTGGCCAGGTGGCAGCTCCTCCCGCGGTAATTTTTGCACAGTAAATCCTCAAATATTCCTGAAAAAATCATATTAAATTGGCATGTCATTCTGAGGACTTTTATTTTTGGGATATTTTTATATTGCACGGATAAGTCAGGAAACAGATAGAAAAATACTATTTTTACTTTATTTCTACTAATTAATAGAAAATATAGAGAGGGTACAGAAGTTTGTGCTTCTAGTTTCATCCATCTCATGCTCATCAAAAAGAATCATAACAAGGTTGATCAAGTCTTGTTAACAAACTCATTCCGATAATCATGAAACTGGAGAAATTTCGAATAACACTAAGTTACCTCAACGGGGATATGCACATCCCCTATAATAAGTATATCATATTTCTTTTTGACAGTAGGAAGAGGGAATTCGAAACCTCCAATTATAATCGATGGAATTTTTCCAATGGAGTTGATACTATGAACTTGAGGTTGTTTCCTCGGAAAGTGTACCGTATGCTCATTACCATTAACATGAAAAGTGACATTGCCTTTGTTGCAATCAATAACAGCCCCTGCATAAGAAAAGGTCTTCCAAGAATAATAGACATACTATCATCCTCGGGAATATCAAGAATAACAAAGTCCGTTAAAATAGTAACGTTTGCAACCACAACAGGCACATCCTCACAAATACCGACAGGTATAGCAGTTGATTTATCAGCCATTTGCAAAGATATTTCGGTAGGTGTCAGCTTATTCAAGTCAAGTCTACGATATAAAGAGAGAGGCATAACGCTAACACCGGCTCCAAGATCACATAAAGCAGTTTTAATATAATTTCTTTTAATGGAGCAAGGTATCCTAGGTACTCCGCAGTCTCCAAGTTTCTTTGGTATTCCACCCTTAAAAGTATAATTAGCAAGCATGGTGGAAATTTCAGCTTTCAGTATCTTTCTTTTATTAGTAATGATATCCTTCATATATTTAGCATAAGGATTTGTTTTGAGCACATCAGTTAATCGCATACGCAAAAAGATAGGCCTAATCATTTCAGCAAAGCGCTCAAAATCCTCATCATCCTTTTTCTTGGATGGTTTTGGAGGAAAAGGCATGGGTTTCTGAACCCAAGGTTCCCTTTCTTTACCATGTTTCCTAGCAACAAAGTCTCTTTTATCATAACGTTGATTCTTTGATTGTGGGTTATCAAGATCAACAGCAGGTTTAATTTCTACATCATTGTCATTACTAGGTTGAGCATCATCATGAACATCATCATTAATATTTTCATTAGGTTCATGTTCATTACCAGATTGTGTTTCAGCATCAGACATAGATATATCATTTGGATTATCAGGTGGTTCAGCAATAGGCTCACTAGAAGTTTGCACAGTTCTATCATTTTTCTTTTTCTTCTTTTTAGAAGAACTAGAAACATTAATATTATTTCTCTGAGAATCTTGCTCGATTCTCTTAGGGTGGCCTTCAGGATACAAAGGTTCCTGAGTCATTCTACCAGTTCTAGTAGCCACTCTAGCAGCATAATCATTGTTCTTACTATTCATTTCATCAAGCACTTCTTTTTGAGCTTTAAGCACTTGTTCTACTTGCGTGGTAACCATAGAAGCATGTTTGCTAACAAGTTTAAGTTCACCTCTAATATTAGCCATATAATCACCCAAGGGTCTAATCATATAAGCATTTTATTTTAATTGTCTACCAAAAAAGCATTGAAGTCGTCTTGCTTAAACATAAAGTTATCAAACTCATCCAAGCACTGACTAGCAATTTTAGTAGGAGGATCTTCAGCTTTATCATATCTATAGAGATAATTTACCTTTACTACCTGTGTCAGGATATTGGGGTCAGGAGGTTCTTCAATAAATAAAGAATTGAGATCATAAGTTTCTTCAACATGCGGTGAATTAAGACCATGTATTTCTTCAATAGGAGGTAAATTCTTAACGTCTTCAGCTTTAATACCTTTCTCTTTCATAGATTTATTTGCCTCTTACATATCTTCGGGATTGAGAAATAGAACACCTCTTTTCTTCGGAGTTGGTTTAGGAATAGGCTCAGCAATTGGAGCAGGAGCTGGCCCGGAGGTGCCCAATTATTTTCATTTGTCAACATATTATTCAATAGAATTTCAGCTTCATCCGGTGTTCTTTCCCTGAAAAGAGAACTAGCACAACTATCCAGGTAATCTCTGGAAGCATCGGTTAGTCCATTATAAAAGATATCAAGTATTTCGGGTTTCTTGAGAAGATGGTCAGGCAAAGCATTAAGTAACTTGAGAAGCCTCCCCCAAGCTTGTGGGAGACTCTCTTCTTTAATTTGCACAAAGTTGTATATTTCCCTCAAAGCAGCTTGTTTCTTATGAGCAGGGAAATATTTAACAGAGAAGTAATAAATCATATCCTGGGGACTACGCACACAACCAGGATCAAGAGAATTAAACCATATCTTAGCATCACCCTTTAATGAGAACGGAAATATTTTGAGTATATAGAGGTAACGCGATCTCTCATCATTAGTGAACAGGGCAACTATATCATTTAACTTAGTAAGATGTGCCACAACAGTTTCAGATTCATAGCCATAAAACGGATCAGATTCCAGCAAAGTAATTATATTAGGATCAATAGAAAATTCATAATCCTTATCAGGAACACAAATAGGTGAAGTAGCAAAAGCAGGGTCGGGTTTCATTCTATCTCTAAGTGACTCTTTGTTCCATTTAACTAATAACCTCTTGAGCTCATATATATCTTTGCAAGCTAAAATAGCGGCTGAAGATTCCATATCAAAAAGATATCCCTCAGGAATAACAGGCATATTTTCATCATCACTTTCATCATCGTATTCAGATTCAATAATTTCTTTTTCTCTAGCCCTAGCAATTTTTTCATCAAGAAATTCACCAAGGGGCATAGTAGTATCAGGCATAGAAGCCGTTTCATCATAAGTATCATGCATACCAGAAGTGGCATCATCAATAACATGCGACATATCGGAACGAATAGCAGAAGCAGGTTTAGGTGTCGCTAGCCTACTCATAACAGAAGGTGAATCAAGTGCAGAGCTAGATGGCAGTTCCTTACCTCCCCTCGTAGTTGAGGGATAGATCTTGGTTTTTGGATCTCTCAAGTTCTTCATAATGATAAGCAGATATAAATCCCAAGTGACTCAAAGAATAGAGCTATGCTCCACGGCAACGGCGCCAGAAATTAGTCTTGATGACCCACAAGTATAGGGGATCGCAACAACTTTCGAGGGTAAAGTATTCAACCCAAATTAATTGATTCGACACAAGGGGAGCCAAAGAATATTATCAAGTATTAGCAACTGAGTTGTCAATTCAACCACACCTGGAAACTTACTATCTGCAGCAAAGTGTTTAGTAGCAAAGTAATATGATAGTGGTGGTAGTGGCAACAAAAGTAAAGACAGCAAAAGTAATGTTTTTGGTATTTTGTAGTGATTGTAACAGTAGCAGCGGGAAAGTAAATAAGCGAGAACCAGTATATGGAAAACTCGTAGGCACCGGATCAGTGATGGATAATTATGCCGGACGCGGTTCATCATGTAACAGTCATAACATAGGGTGACACAGAACTAGCTCCAATTCATCAATGTAATGTAGGCATGTATTCCGTATATAGTCATACGTGCTTATGGAAAAGAACTTGCATGACATCTTTTGTCCTACCCTCCCGTGGTAGTGGGGTCCTATTGGAAATTAAGGGATATTAAGGCCTCCTTTTAATAGAGAACCGGAACAAAGCATTAGCACATAGTGAATACATGAACTCCTCAAACTATAGTCATCACCGGGAGTGGTCCCGATTATTGTCACTTCGGGGTTGCCGGATCATAACACATGGTAGGTGACTATAGACTTGCAAGATAGGATCAAGAACTCACATATATTCATGAAAACATAATAGGTTAAGATCTGAAATCATGGCACTCGGGCCCTAGTGACAAGCATTAAGCATAGCAAAGTCATAGCAACATCAATCTCAGAACATAATGGATACTAGGGATCAAACCCTAAAAAACTAACTCGATTACATGATAAATCTCATCCAACCCATCACCGTCCAGCAAGCCTATGATGGAATTACTCACGCACGGCGGTGAGCATCATGAAATTGGTAATGGAGGATTGTTGATGATGACGACGGCGACGAATCCCCCTCTCCGGAGCCCCGAACGGACTCCAGATCAGCCCTCCCGAGAGGTTTTAGGGCTTGGTGGCGGCTCCGTATTGTAAAACGCGATGATTTCTTCTCTCTGGTTTTTTCTCTCTAAAAGCAAATATATAGAGTTGGAGTTGGCGTCGGAGGGCATCCAGGGGGGCCACGAGGTAGGGGGGCGCGCCCTAGAGGGGGGCGCCCCCCACCCTCATCGAAAAGGTAGATACGACGGAGACGTATCAGTCAACTAAGCTGCCTGGGCCTTGGCCCAGTTCGCCTGGGGCCTGGCCCATTCCTAGGTCTGCCACTGTCTCCCACCATTTGTTAGAAGCAATTCCACTACCACCCCCTCCAACACTCTAGCTCTGTCTCTCTCACAACCTTATTCCTCTCCTACACATATGCATGGATGCCGACCGATCTCCCTTAATACATAAGGTAGGCCTCTCTCCTCCTCCACACATATACCAGCCATTGTACCTCAATAATTAATTAGGTCTCCCCCACCACACACCGATAGTCAAGCACTGTAGGTAGGTATCCACGCTATAGAGATAAACTACACCTGTCCCCTCTCACGTTCCAGTAGGCCAGCCACTCTATATCTTTGACGTGGGCACACACAAATTCGATGGCACTCTTTATCGTTCGCGCGCGCGCACACACACACATCATCCCTCTCTTCGATTCTATGGATACCTCAAGCCAATGATACCTCCACTCTCTTCTCGTGGATCGCCCCTCTATATATATGATATATCCAGGACTCTATTTCACACACATTGCATATGTTACATTTTTTGATTGACCCCGTCCCCCCCCCCAAAAAAAAAAACACTCACGAACCCACACACTATTTCTCTCTATGTTTGTATCTCTCTCACACAACCCCATGTAGGTGGTGTATGTACACGAAGAGAATAGGTGCACATACTCACGCTTCGTGCCCAGCCACACCCGCGCGGGTACACGGTGGAGCTCATTTCTGTACAAAAATGGCAGCCGACATGCTAATTTGAACACGTGTAGCGGTTGTTTACCTACGGAGGTCGTGTACCGCGCATGCACGGAAAAAAGTTCGACTTGATGCATTGGCGTGCTATTTATAAATAAAGTTATATCGCTCAATGGCACGTATGCAGAATATAAAATGATTTTTATGGAGAAAAAGGTAGCCTCCCTGCCTGCCTAGGTTTGTCTCTCTTCAGAGTACCTCACACAAGGCGGCGGTGGCCTCTCTCTCTCTCCCACCGTTGGTCACTGATCCGGCCGCATCCCGTCCGCCGGCAGAAAGGGAGGATGTGCATCGTTTCTCCGTTTGACGGCGCTGAGGCAACACGTCCCGATCTGTGGGACCCTCCATTCTCCCTGACCAAGCTCTGGCGCGGTAGGGCCTACGCTACCTGCTCGCTGCTGCAGTATGGGTAGACCCCGCCCGCCGTCGCTCACCTAGTTACATCCCTACGACCCCCAGGTATCCCCTCCGGCCTTTCTCAACTGCCCATCTTCCCACGTCGCTGCATGTGGAAAATCATGCATGTGGTTCTTCCATAGTTCTTTTCCCAAAACGTAGCTCGTCCGACGTACTTTCCATATTGCAATCTCGTCCTCAGACCATTTTAGAAAAACAAAACCGTGTTGTTATCTTCCCTTAGGACAAGGAATATGCTTCTTTTTTGTTGTTGTATGTGTCATCAACTATTATTGGCTAGTAATTGTTTCCTTTCTACCTCTTTTTTGCATATAGGGCTATCCATTTCACCTTGTTGCTATTGCGACCTTTTGGTGAACTACACAAATCACTTTTTTCTTAAGAGTGGTTTGTGCAATTGTACTAAAATGTCACACGGGCAACGTCTCTACATTTCAGTGCGACTGCACAAAGGGAGATTGGTTTTGCTCTATCCTCCTCATCCAACTCCGAGCCTAATCTTCTCCAACTATTTGCTTAATCTTCTCCAACTAGTTAGTCTTAAGAGAGACTGCAGAGGTGACCGGCTTCTATTTATGTGTTTATTGCTTCATCAGCAGTCCTCTATTATTGTAATCACACTTAATATCTTTGGAACAGGGATGCTTAGCTCTATTTTAGTGGAACTGCACAAAATGATCGGAATGTTGGCTCCAGACAGCTACTTTTTTCCCAACATGCCTTGCTGATTTAGACAGAGCTGGGGGGACGTTGCTGCCAATGAAAGCATGGATCAATTTTAATTTAACACCTTCTCATAACTTTGTCTTCAGTTGTGATGTAAATATTAGCTCTGATCTGCTAATCATTGAGATGCATTAACAAGGAAGTTAGTTTTTATTGTTTCTGAAAGAGCATCGATGGCAAGACACATGAAACAAAAGCTAAAAGCTCAGAGCATTGTACAATTTCATGTCATTGGAAAACTATTTGTATAGTACGTCAATTATGTAAACAAAATGCTGGAAGCTTGATAGCATTGCCAGAAGCCTCTTCAGGATCCGGGTCCATGTGCCATGCACAAAATTATACTCCTCCGTTCCTAAATATTTGTCTTTTTACAAATTTCAAATGGGCATATTTTAGAGTGTAGATTCACTCATTTTGCTTCGTATGTAGTCACTCATTGAAATCTCTAGAAAGATAGCGGAGTATATTTAAGAACCGAGAGAGTAGTGCACAACCGCATGGGAGACTCAGCCTGGTTGTTGTGCGCATTAATAGTGAGTAATGAGCAGTCAAATCATAAGCCCCACCTTTCCTACTGTAAGTTGCTCGAAAGAAGCAACCATCAATATGCTCTTCTTTGAATCCGCTCATACTACTCCATCCATCACTGTTTATAGAGAGCGCTTCAAAAAAATCTCTAGGACCAAGGTGACTAGCGATCGGCCTGAAAAATAGCATTGGTACTTATAGCATGGCGTCTATTACTAGAGGAAATAATGCGTACACACATGCATGCAGTGCTTCCACCCCGGGTACACACATGCAAGCACTTACTCCACTCCGTAGTACATCGAGAGAAAATTGTGGACTTGATTGCGGTTACCATGCCTAATTAATTGACCATTAAACTAAATGCATCTAAAGTCTCTCTGGTGGTGGAAATGTATTGAGAGAAATTCATCAGAACGAAGCGCGCCCTGTAAACTGTGACGGAGGGAGGAGTAGTATGAAGGTGCAAAACCAAGTACGCATATGGCCAGTCGGTCAACGCACCTCCTCTTGGCATATCACTGACATGTGGGACCAGAGTGTGAGCAAACCGATCTCAATTGACGGTAAAATGGCCAACCCGCTGTTCCTTGAGAGACACGAGGAGCAAGAACACACAGACGGGATCGCACGGAGGCCAAGATATATTCAAGCATGGTTGAAAAATATCATCATTACATGTTCGATGTTTTTTAATACTATACTATTGGGCTGCCATTTTCCGCCCTTCTCCAGAATAAATGTGTACTTTGTCAAAGATTAAAATAAAATAAGAGTACAAACGCTCCACTGTAACATCCCAAATTTTCAATTTGGAATGTTATACATAGGTCATTCATGCATATCATATTTTATCGCATTTCCATTTTGCGATCCTTGAAATTCTAAGCAACTCAAGGACCCTCGGAGAGAGTTGGGGATTTCACGTTTTTCATATTTGAATTTTTATCAAATATTGAAACAAGGATCATTTTGGTTTTAATGATTTTTCTCTCCGAAAATATTTCGAATCAAAATATATGAGAGGAGATAATATGACTTCTCCAAAATAAATGAAATATTGTAGGAAAAATGTTAAAATCAAATAATAAATTTTATTGGTATTTTTATTGCAATTTTATTCGAATTAGGAACAATGCGTGTTTTTCAAAATTGCATTATAGGCCCAAATAAATGTTCAGCTTGGCCGGCATATTTTTAGAGGATGGGGAAATTTTATTTTAGGATTTTTTTGAGTCCGTTTAATATTTCTTTTCTTTTTTTTCTACACGAATTTTTTTAAAAAAAAGGGTCATCCGACTCCGGGCCGTACACGGCCTGGACTCCGCCCCGGTCGGCCCTTATAAGTCGCGCCCCCGCGACCCCCAGCCCACCAACCCGAGCCGCGCCAACCCTAGCCCCCGTTCGAGCGCCGCCGCCGGAGCCCGTCGCCTTGCCGCCCCGCCGACGGAGCCCATCGCGCCGCCCCGCCGGAGATCCCGCCACCGCCGACGTGTTTGCCGAGGTAGCTGTCGGTTTTTCTTTAAAAACCATTTGGTTTATTTTGAACCCTAGATTTGTTTTTTCAGATCGGTTCGTTCGGTTTTTTTGGTTTGGTTATTTAGCGAATACCCGTTCATACGTTCGTTGTAAAGAACGCCGTTCACCCGTTATTCACAGACAGAGAACGTTCGTTCGTTAGCCTGTTCGTCAGTTTTTCTTTTTCCAGGGTTTTTCGCGATTATTTTTGATCGCGATTTCTGACCAGATTTTCATTTTTGTTTATCTTTTCGCTCGTTTATCGGAATCAGGCGATTCAAACACCTAGATCTTCATTTTCAAGCCCTCTTTCTGTTTAACCAACTTTAACAAGATTTTGGTACGGTAAAATTTGACTTTAGTCCAGATTAGTAATCGGATCTTGTTTCTTTCGCAGTTTGAGTTGTGTTGCCCCATTTGATTTGATTCTTTTTGCAAACCAGAGTCCTTAAGTTGAACTTTCTGTTAGATCTTCTTATTTGAGATTTACCTGTGCATCTTTGCTTGATTGCTTATGTATGTTATTTTTTGTTTGCGATAGAACACCCTGAGTGCGAAGCGTGCTACTACGAGTCTCTAGGTTTTGCGGATCATCAGCAAGGCAAGTAACACTTTGATCATACCCCTTTATCACCCAGTTTTTATGCATTAGTTTCAACCTTCACACATTGCATGAGTAGGATCTATTAACATGTGGGTTTGGGAAGTAGATGATGAGGTAGAACCTATTACCTGTTTTGGTATCAAACCCCTGGGAGTTACTTCTACGTTATGCTTATATTGCCATGCTATGCTCGTAGACGTGGATTGGGTTTGAGTGTATCCATGACAGATGTGAGATTATTCCTTAATGGTTTAACTTAAGGTGGCAACTTTAATACACATATGGGTGGATTGCTTGTTTTGGGCACCTGGGGATATACTAGTGTTGTCCTAGGAGATCCCGGGGATATACCGTGTGATCCTCCTATGGTCCCCCACCCAGGCTCAAAGGGATCACAAGATTATTCATGCTAGAAACTTCTGTGTGCAGCCACAAGCCATTATGGGCTCTGGCACAGTTGAGTATGTTGTGTGACCTCTTTCAGTGGTGGGCTAGCAGATGTAGACGGAAAGTAGGTGTAACTGTCCACCCGGAGTAAAGAGTTAATGCTTCTGAAAGACTGTGTCTCGGTCATCCGTTTCTCAAACACCATGTAGTGCGAGAAATCCAACAGAGGAGATTGAGTCTTGTGGGGAAAAGTGCGCAAACCTCTGCAGAGTGTACAAACTAATCATGGTTAGCCATGTCCCCGGTTATGGACATTTTGAGCGTCTAGTACTTGGATTATCCTACCGTATCTCATCAGTCTAATTTAATTTGTTGGGTTGATAATTACTTTTAATTGGGATTGAGTTGGAGGTACCATCTCAATGATGTTTCAACTACCATGATAGTTAAATAAAAATTTATTCCTTTATTGTAGGGAAATATTGGCTTTTCGTAAAACATATTAACCATACAGCCTCCAGCAGCCATATATGCATGTAGTGATAGCATTTATCTATTCATTGCTCTCTTGTGTTACTTTGCCAGCATATTCCATGTGTTGACCCATTTTTCGGACTGCAACGTATTATGTTGCAGACTTTTCAGACAAGGAGTAAGGTTCGCTAGGCCGTTGTCATGCACTCAGCTATGCCGTTGGAGTTGATGGAATCACTTTATCTTCCAAGTCTTCTGTTGTTATCATTTTTGGATGGCCTTAAGCCATATTTATTGTAATAAGTTATCTTTTGAGACATTCGATGTAATAAGTGTGTGATTGCTACTCTGCTATAAATCCTTCGGGTACTATGTGTGTCAGCATTACCGATCCAGGGATGACACTGAAGCACAAAGACTTGACCATCTAAGGTCAGGTCGCTACAAGATGGTATCGGAGCACACGTTGAATGTAGGACACGACCACTAAGAAAAGCCATAGGTCACTCTTCTCTACTCATTTCTGAATCCTCTCCAATTTCTACTCTTTAGGATGGCGGACTCGAGGAACAAGTTTGCACAACCGGATGAAGACACACCTTTTGGACGACACTTGAAGGAAGTCACTAGGTACCTGAACATTGGAATACTAAGCTTCACCGGGACCTACAACGCCACTTTACCAGAAGAGGAGCGTTGGTTGATTCGAGTCCAAGTTCCAGGAAGGACGTTCACGCCAGTCACTAAACCCATAGAGTTTTCCTTTGATGCACCCACCTGGAGTCTAGGCAAGAGCATGGCAGCCCACATTGCTATGGGACGTATTGGAGAAGTCTACAAACAGGAGCTGAAGGACACTATATACCAGATATGTGGGCACCGAGATGAGCAATGGAAGATGATCAACACCAGGGGGGATAGATCCATTGCAGCATTTATCCAAGAGCTAAACAAGCACATTCGACGCCAGGAGAACCAGATGTGCGCAAGCATGATGGATCTGAAGAAGGCAATGACCAGGATCACGGAGCTAGAAGAGGAACTCAAGGCTACCCGCGATGATTACGAGGAGGAAATCATCATACTAGTGGAGAAGAATGACGACTTGACAAGGAAGCTGGGAGTTTTTATGGGAGACCCCGCGCCAGGAGGAGAAGATGACGAACCTAAGGAGATTTGTTCCGAAGACTACATCATCATCGACGACACCGACTCTGACCCGGATAGTAGTGATGATGACTATGAAGACGAAGCTGGAGCGGATATCATGGAGTCTTCCACCGATCAAAATTTCTAGTATACCACCAATACTATTAGTAGTACCCCCATGTAAATATTAGTAGTCCGAGCACTATAATGATAGTTAGACCGATTGTATGCCCTTGCTTGATTGATTGAGTGATATGATATGATTGTGTTTGTCTCATGTGCATATGGGTAGTGCTTTCTCATTAGACCTCATTCTATTCTAAACTCTTCCCTCTAAAACCCATCAGATGCCTCCAAGACGTGACCCCGGATTTGCTTTCCCACCGGAGCTCACTCAGTTTATCCAGCAGCAGAATACACTGATGCAGTTGCTAGTTCAGAATCAGGGCAATAACAACAACAACAACCCACCGCCACCACCACCAGTTGACAACTTAGCTCGTTTTCTGAGGCTGCAGCCGCAGGTGTTTTCTAGTAGCACCGAGCCAATAGTTGCCGATGATTGGTTGCGCAAGATTGGAAGGGAGTTGACCACCGCAGGTTGCACAGATGGTGAGAAGGTGCATTTTGCCGCACACCAATTGGACGGACTAGCAGCCGCATGGTGGGAGAATTACAAAGCCACTTTTCCTATAGCCAATGTCACTTGCGAGCAGTTTCAGTAAGCATTCCGCATAGCCCATGTATCCACTGGAGGTATGATCATGAAGAAGCGTGAGTTTTGCAACTTACGTCAGGGGAACCGTACTGTAGGCCAGTACGTGGAGGAGTTTAGTAAGTTATCCCGCTATGCTCCTGATGATGTGGCCACAGATGTCGCGAACCAGGAGAAGTTTATGGAAGGGCTAAATGATGAGATGCGCATGCAGTTGATGGTGGCAACATTCAACAACTACCAGGAGTAGGTAGACAAGGCTCTTCTGATTAAAGGGAAGCACCAGCAGATTGAGAGCCGCAAGAGGAAGTATGGGAAAGGAAAGTACAATTCTGGAGCTCAGCAGAAGCCTCATTTCACCTCGAACTCGGGAGGACTTATCCATAAACATGGAGGCCACACTCACAATGGAGGAAGTTCCCATAACCACAGTGGCACCAAGAATGGAAACGGGAATGGAGCAGGCAGCAATTAGAACCACTCTAACCCAGCTACACCCGCCAAGAAGGATCAAAGTCACATTACCTGTTTCAAGTGCGGGAATACTGGGCACTACGCCAATGATTGTCCGGAATTGAAGAATGGTAATGGCAATGGAAGCGATGGGAAGAAGCCCAACCCTTTCAACAGGGGACAAGTGAACCACGTGAATGTGGAGGAAGTTGAGGAGTAGCCAGATGCAATTATCGGTAAGTTTTTGGTTAAGTCTTTTACTGCAATCGTTCTTTTCGATACTGGTGCATCGCATTCATACATATCAAGGGGATTCGTGGATAAGTATAAGTTTCCCACTAAGGTACTTAGGACACCTATGTAAGTAAGCTCACCAGGAGCGGAGTATATGGCAAGTCAAGGATGTTTTCAGATGCCATTGACCATTGGGAGCCATGTTTTCCCCCCAGACCTGATAATTTTGGAGTCACAAGGATTGGATGTGATATTAGGAATGGATTGGCTATTGATGTATGGGGGAAACATCGATTGCGCGTAACTCAATTTTTCTTACCACCCCGGAGGAAAAAAGGATTAAGTATGTATCCAGGCATGCGCCAAGGAGAACCCAGGTACATTCTCCCACGGGAGTTGTTCAGGAGGAAGTGCCTGTTGTGAAGGATTACCCAGATGTATTTCCAGAGGAGTTACCAGGCATGCCGCCAGATCGAGACATAGAGTTTTTTATAGAGCTGTTGCCAGGCACCGGGCCTATATCAAAGAGACCATATCGGATGCCCGCGAATGATCTGGAGGAGATCAAGAAACAGATTAGGAGTTATTGGAGAAAGGTTACATTCGATGGAGCTCATCACCATGGGCAGCCCCAGTGTTATTGGTTGAGAAGAAGGATAAGTCTCTGAGAATGGTTGTTGATTATCGGGCGTTGAATGAGGTAACGATCAAGTACAAGTACCCACTACTGATGATTAATGATTTGTTTGACCAGCTGCAAGGAGCTAAAGTGTTTTCGAAGATCGATCTGCGATCAGGTTACCACCAGCTGAAGATTCGAGAAAAGAATATACCGAAGACAACTTTTACCACAAGGTATGGGCTTTCTGAGTATACGATTATGTCATTTGGATTGACTAACGCCCCTGCCTATTTCATGAGTATGATGAATAAGGTGTTCATGGAGTTCTTGGATAAGTTTGTCGTGGTGTTCATTGATGATATTTTAGTATACTCAAAGGATGAAGAGGAACACAAGGAGCATTTGCGCTTAGTTCTCGAGAAACTCAGGGAACATCAGTTATATGCCAAGTTTAGCAAATGTGAGTTCTGGTTGAAGGAAGTTGGATTTCTTGGACATGTTATATCAGGAGAAGGTATATCAGTGGATCCCACCAAGGTTCGGTCAGTCACTAAGTGGTTGGCACCCACCTCAGTTGGAGAGATCCGTAGTTTTCTTGGACTCGCGGGATACTACCGGAGATTCATTGAGAATTTTTCTAAAATTGCAAAGCCAATGACGGCATTGGTGAAGAAGGACACCAAGTTCCATTGGACTGAAGAATGTGAAGCTAGTTTCCAGGAGTTGAAGAAACGTTTGGCTACAGCCCAAGTGCTGATTCTGCCGGATATACGCAAGGATTTCCAAGTGTATTGCGACGCCTCTTGCTTAGGACTTGGAGGATTACTTATGCAAGAAGGAAGAGTTGTTTCATATGCCTCATGGCAGCTTCGACCACATGAGTTGAATTATGCCACACACGATTTGGAGTTAGCAGCTGTGGTGTAACACCCCGGATGTAATTTACCTTATCTGTACCCCAACTCTTGCCGTTTCCGGCCCTAAGTTATTTTATTTCTTCGTTGTCGGGTTTTTTGCCTTCGTGTGTTTTTGTCTTTGTCATGCATCTCATATCATGTCATCATGTGCATTGCATTTGTATACGTGTTCGTCTCATGCATCCGAGCATTTTCCCCGTTGTCCGTTTTGCATTCCGGCGCTCCTATGTCACCCGGTGTTCCTTTCTACCTCTTTTCGTGTGTGGGGGTTAAACGTTTTCGGATTGGACCGAGACTTGTCATGCGGCCTTGGTTTACTACCGGTAGACCGTCTGTCAAGTTTCGTACCATTTGGACTTCGTTTGATACTCCAATGGTAAACTGAGGGACCGAAAAGGCCTCGTGTGTGTTGCAGCCCAACAACTCTCCAAACTGGCCCAAAAACCCACCTAAACCTGTTCCATCATCTAGAGAGTTCGATCACGATCGCGTGGCCGCAAACCGCACCTCATTTGGAGTTTCCTAGCTCCCTCTACCTCTATATAAAGGCCCCCCCCCTAAAAATTCGCGGATCATTTCACACCCTAACCCTAAAATCTGCTCCTCTCGCCGCCGGACGTGTCCGAATTGGGCCGGACACGTCTGCCCGCCGCCGCCGACCAATGGGACGCCGCCACGTCAGCCCGCGGCGCCCCACATCGCCGCTGCCCGAGGCCCGCCAGGCCCGCGGGAAGCCCCCGAGGCCCATCCGCACTTCGCCGCCGCCCGCCTTCGTCCTCCCCGCGCCCGGCGCCGACTCCGCCCGCTCGCCGCCGCACTTCGCCCCAGCCGGCCGCCGCGACCTCGCCGGCCAGAGTAGGGAGACGCGCGCCCCTTGCCGCCCGGCCTCGCGCAGCTCGCCGCCGGTCGCCCTCGCCCCCACAGCGTCGTCGTGCGCCCCTCGCCGCCCTCGGGTGCCCGGCCTCACCTCGCCGGAGCGAGCTCGCAGCTCGCGAGAGACCTCGTTTTGCTTCGCCGCTACAGTGTCATCGCCGGATCTGAGATCCACGCTACAGTAAAACCTAGATCGAGATTGACTTTTCCCTCTCTCTCAGTATTTTTATGCAACTTTGACGTGCCATAACTCTGCATCCGTAGCTCCGATTCGTGCGTGTAGCATATCAAAATGTTCGCCTCGACGAGTATATCATTTCATCTCATTGCATCATTTTCTTTTGAGCTCATCTTGATGCCCGAAATGCTGTTGGAAGAGGGCTATGTGAGGATTATGTCAGATCTGTTTCAGCAAATAGCCTTTTGTCATATTTGCCATGATTAATGTGTGCATGCTATGATCCTGAGCTCTACATATGTTTTGTTAAATGCCATGCCATCTTTACAGGGGTGTATGCCATGTATTTTTGTGATCTTTGTGGTTGCTAGCACAAGCATGCAAAGTAGCTTACTCAATGATGCTGATTTCAGGGACTTAGAATTTCTCTAAGTCCTTGTCCTGATATTGTTATTATGTCATATGTTCATGTTGTTTCCTAGTGATCCGTGCCTCTTTTGAGGATGATCAGTAAGGATGTTTTGTTAATATTGTGGTGCTCTATCCATCCATGTCTTTGTTTGCAATTATGGAGCACCCTAGTTTGAGTCAATCGAGCTCTACTTTTGCTATAAAATGTTCCTGGCAGATTGTTAACATGTTTAGTGATTTTGCCGAGGTTGTTGCTATTGATCCGTGCATGCTATGATGTTGTTATTGCCATTTCTAGCTCCTATGCCATGTATTCTTGATGGGTGTATTCTTAGTTTGTCATGCCATGCTCTGTAGTGAGTGCATCGAGCTCGTAAATATGCCTACTTGCTAATCTGTTTTGCATGCTCCAGTTTTTCACTAAGTCTGAATCTGTTTATGTTTTTGCTATGTTCGCATGCTTGCAAGTGTATTCTCTGACCCCTTTTGGCTCATGGTCACTAAGGGAATTTTGTTATATGCTTTGAGTATCTTTGTGCCATGCCTTGATTTGCCATGATATGTTCCTGTAGCATGTAGTTATCATGCTCTAAAGTATGCTTCCTGATGATAAATTCCAAACTTGTGTTAATTTCACTAAGTCTGAAACCTGTTATCGTTTGCACTTTTGCCATGCTTGTTTGAACATGTTATTGAGTGAATTAGCCGTAGCTCAGTGTTCATGTTTTGTCAAGTAACATGAGTGAATCCCTGCCATGTATTTTGTTGCTATGTTTGAGTGCTATAGCATATTTATCTTGATGCATTTAGATGGCTACTTGCTGATTATCGCAGACCGGTGTCATATTTGTTTTGCTTGCCATTTCCAAACCATGCATCCGATTCCGGTGATCTTTATATCGATTTCGACTGAAATCAACTCACCTTTCCAGTGGCACTCTTGGTTTTCCAAGTTGAGGCCAGGTTCATTCATTCCTTTGCAAATCTTGCATATGCATCGCATACCGCATCCCGCATATCATACCATGTTAGCATCATGTTGTTTGTGCATTGCACGTGGTTGATTGTGCTCCTTTTGCTTGTTGTTCTTGTTTGGGTAGAGCCGGGAGACGAGTTCGTGAACGAGCAGCCCGTTGAGTTCGCTTACGAGGATCAAGGCAACTCTGAGAACCTTGCAGGCAAGATGACCATACCCTCGAAATCACTTCTATCTTTGCTTGCTAGATGCTCGCTCTTTTGCTATGCCTATGCTACGAAACCTACCACTTGCTTATCATGCCTCCCATATTGCCATGTCAAACCTCTAACCCACCATGTCCTAGCAAACTGTTGTTTGGCTAGGTTACCACTTTTCTCAGCCCCTCTTATAGCGTTGCTAGTTGCAGGTGAAGATTGGAGTTCGTTCCTTGTTGGAACATTGTTTATTGTTGGGATATCACAATATTATCTTGTTTATCTTAATGCATCTATATATACTTGGTAAAGGGTGGAAGGCTCGGCCTTTTGCCTAGTGTTTTGTTCCACTCTTGCCACCCTAGTTTCCGTCATATCGGTGTTATGTTCCCAGATTTTGCGTTCCTTACGCGGTTGGGTTATAATGGGAAACCCTTGACAGTTCGCCTTGAATAAAACTCCTCTAGCAATGCCCAACCTTGGTTTTACCATTCGCCACATAGCCTCTTTTTCCCTTGGGTTTCCGAATCTCGAGGGTCATCTTTATTAAATCCCCTGGGCCAGTGCTCCTCTGAGTGTTGGTCCAAAACAGAGCCACTTGCAGCGCCACCTCGGGGAAACTTGAGGGTTGGTTTTAGTTGTACGTAGTGTTCATCTGAGTGTGCCCTGAGAACGAGATATGTGCAGCTCCTATCGGGATTTGTCGGCACAATCGGGCGGTATTGCTGGACTTGTTTTACCATTATCGAGGATGTCTTGTAACCTGGATGTCGAGTCTGATCGGACGTCTTGGGAGAAGGAATATCCTTCGTTGACCGTGAGAGCTTGTGATGGGCTAAGTTGGGACTCCCCTGCAGGGTTTTGAACTTTCGGAAGCCGTGCCCGCAGTTATGGGAAGATGGGAATTTGTTAATGTCTGGTTGTAGATAACTTGAAACTTAACTTAATTAAAATGCATCAACCGCGTGTGTAACCGTGATGGTCTCTTCTCGACAGAGTACGGGAAGTGAACACGGTGTTGGAGTAATGCTTGACGTAGGTTATTCTAGGATCACTTCTTGATCATAGTTGTTCGACCGTGCTTTTGTCTTCTGTTCTCGCTCTCATTTGCGTATGTTAGCCACCATATATGCTAGTCACTTGCTGCAGCTCCACATCATACCTTTTCCTTACCTATAAGCTTAAATAGTCTTTATCGCGAGGGTTTGAGATTGCTGAGTCCCCGTGACTCACAGCTTCCTTCCAAAACCAGATGCAGGGACCGATGATACCGCTCCAGATGATATGACCGAGCTCAAGTGGGAGTTCGATGAAGACTCTCGTCGTTACTACGTTTCTTTCCCAGATGATCAGTAGTGGGGCCCAGTTGGGGCGATCGGGGACTTTGTCGCATTTGGGGCTTGATCTTTATTTTGGTTCCATAGTCGGACACTGAGTGTATTGGATGAATGTAATGACTTATTCATGTATTTGTGTGACGTGGCGAGTGTAAGCCAACTATGTACCTTTCCTCTTTATTTATTTACATGGGTTGTTGTGAAGATTACCTCACTTGCGACATTGCTTTCAATGCGGTTATGCCTCTAAGTCGTGCTTCGACACGTGGGAGATATAGCCGCATCGAGGGCGTTACATGTGGTGCATGCGCTCAAGACCTGGAGACATTTTCTCATTGGAAACCGTTGCGATGTATGCATGGATCACAAGAGTTTGAAATATATTTTTACTCAGAAGGAGTTGAACCTCAGGCAAAGGAGATGGCTGGAGCTCATAAAAGATTATGATATGAAGTTGCACTATCATCTAGGCAAGGCCAATGTCGTAGCAGACGCTTTGAGCCGGAAGACTTACGTCGACACCCTCGTAAGCGGAGGAATGCCAAAGGGGTTGGTAGAAGATCTCAGGGAGCTACGTTTGGAGATAGTCCCTAAAGGATTTGTTGCAGCGTTGGAGGTTCAGTCAACATTATTGGAAAAGATTCGAGAAGCTCAGAAGGATGACAAGGAAATTGCCGAGATAAAGGAGAAGATGAGCGAAGGAAAAGCCAAAGGTTTTTGTGAGGATGAGCACGATACCTTATGGTTTGAGGACCGCGTTTATGTGCCCAATAATACAGAGATCAGGAAGTTGATACTTCGGGAGGCTCATGACTCACCATACTCAATTCACCTCGGAAACACCAAGATGTATTTGGATTTGAAGGAGCGTTTCTGGTGGACTGGTATGAAGAAAGATATTGCCGGGTATGTAGCCATATGTGATGTATGCCAGAGAATGAAGGCAGAACATCAGAAACCAGCAGGATTACTGCATCCTATGATAATACCCGAATGGAAGTGGGACAAGCTTGGCATGGATTTCATCACCGGATTACCCAGGGCCCGATCTGGATACGATTCTATCTGGGTAGTAGTGGATTGTTTGACCAAAGTAGCTCACTTTATCCCAGTGAAAACCACCTACACAAGTGCGAAGTTGCCCAAGATATATATGACCAGGATCATATGTCTGCATGGAGTTCCGAAGACCATCGTATGAGATAGAGGAACACAGTTTACTTCAAAGTTTTGGCACCAACTGCATCAGACCTTGGGTACCAGACTAGAGTTCAGTACAACTTTTCACCTGCAGACAGATGGACAGACCGAGAGAGTCAATCAGATTCTGGAGGACATGTTGAGAGCTTGTGCACTAGACTATGGATCTAGTTGGGATGATAATTTACCCTACGCAGAGTTCTCGTACAACAGTTGCTACCAGGCCAGTTTGAAGATGGCACCGTTCGAAGCCCTGTACGGAAGAAGGTATAGAACACCATTGATGTGGGACGAAGTTGGAGACTGCCAGTTGTTTGGACCAGATTTGATTAAGGAGTCCGAAGAGAAGGTTAAGCTAATTCGAGATAGACTGAAGGTAGCTTAGTCAAGGCAGAAGAGTTATGTGGACTCGAAACGCAAGGAGGTAGTCTATGAAATCGGAGATAGAGCATATCTGCGAATGTCACCCTTGCGAGGAGTTAAATGTTTTGGAGTTAAAGGAAATTTAGCCCCGAGATTTGTGGGACCGTACCGTGTTTTGGAACGCATGGGAGAGGTTGCCTACAAGTTGGAGTTACCTGAAGGACAGTCGGGAGTTCATGATGTGTTTCACGTTTCCCAGTTGAAGAAGTGCCATGCTGAGATGGCCGATATTCCTCTGAGAGATACAGTGCCCCTGGAAGCAATACAGTTGGATAGTGATTTGACCTACGAGGAGAAGCCGGTCAAGATTCTCAAGTTTGCTAGCCGAGTTACTCACATTAAGGTTATCAAGTTTTGCAAAGTTCAGTGGAGCCACCATACCGAGTATGAAGCCACTTGGGAATGAGAGGATGATCTACGCAAAGATCACCCGCACCTATTTTCTAGCCAACCCAAATCTCAAGGACGAGATTCATCTTAAGGGGTAGGTTTGTAACATCCCAAATTTTCAATTTGGAATGTTATGCATAGGTCATTCATGCATATCATATTTTATCGCATTTCCATTTTGCGGTCCTCGAAATTCTAAGCAACTCAAGGACCCTCGGAGAGAGTTGGGGATTTCACGTTTTTCATATTTGAATTTTTATCAAATATTGAAACAAGGATCATTTTGGTTTTAATGATTTTTCTCTCCGAAAATATTTTGAATCAAAATATATGAGAGGAGATAATATGACTTCTCAAAAATAAATGAAATATTGGAGGAAAAATGTTAAAATCAAATAATAAATTTTATTTGGATTTTTATTGCAATTTTATTCGAATTAGGAAAATGCGCATTTTTCAAAGTTGCGTTATAGGCCCAAATAAATGTTCACCTTGTCTGGCGTATTTTTAGATGACCGGGAAAATTTATTTCAGGATTTTTGGAGTCCGTTTAGTATTTCTTTTCTTTATTTTTCTGTGCGGAATTTTTTTTAAAGGGTCAACCGACTCCGGGCCGTACATGGTCTGGACTCCGCCCCGGCCAGCCCTTATAAGCTGCGCCCCGCGACCCCCAGCCCACCAGCCCGAGCCGCGCCAACCCTAGCCCCGCTCGAGCGCCGCCACCGCCGCCTTCCGCCGCCATCGCGCCTTGCGCCGCTGCCGCCGCCGCCATCGCGCCTTGCGCCGCTGCCGCTGCCTGCGAGCGCCGCCGCTGGAGCCCACCGCCTTGCCGCCTCACCGCCGGAGCCCGCCGCGCCGCCCCGCCGGAGTTCCCGCCGCCGCCGACGTGTTTGCCGAGATAGCCGCCGGTTTTTCTTTAAAAACCGTTCGGTTTATTTCGAACCCTAGATCTGTTTTTTAGATCGGTTCATTCGGTTTTTTCGGTTTGGTTATTTAGCGAACGCCCGTTCGTACATTCGTTTTAACGACCGATGGTCACCCGTTAGTCACAGACAGCGAATGTTCATTCGTTAGCCTGTTTGTCAGTTTTTCTTTTTCCAGGGTTTTCGCGATTATTTTCGATCGCGATTTCTGACCCGATTTTCGTTTTTGTTTATCTTTTCGCTCGTTTATCGGAATCAGGCGATTCAAACGCCTAGATTTTCGTTTTGAAGCCCTCTTTCTGTTTAACCAACTTGAACAAGATTTTGGTACTATAAATTTTGACTTTAGTCCAGATTAGTAATCGGATCTTGTTTCTTTCGCAGTTTGAGTTTCGTTGCTTCGTTTGATTTGATTCTTTTTACAAACCAGAGTCCTTAAGTTGAAATTTCTGGTTAGATCTTCTTATTTGAGATTTACCCGTGCATATTTGCTTGATTGCTTATGTATGTTATTGTTTGTTTGCGATAGAACACCCGAAGTGCGAAGCGTGCTACTACGAGTCTCTAGGTTTTGCGAATCATCAGCAAGGCAAGTAACACTTTGATCATACCCCTTTATCACCCAGTTTTTATGCATTAGTTTCAACCTTCACACATTGCATGAGTAGCATCTATTAACATGTGGGTTTGGGAAGTAGATGATGAGGTAGAACCTATTACCTGTTTTAGTATCAAACCCCTGGGAGTTACTTCTACGTTATGCTTGTATTGCCATGCTATGCTCGTAGAACACTAGTAGAAAAAGGGTCTTTTGTCCCGGTTGGTAAGGCCCTTTAGTCCCGGTTTTCGAACCGGGACTAAAGGGTCGGTACTAATGCCTCTCCCCTTTAGTCCCGGTTCTTACGCGAACCGGGACTAAAGGGCGCGGCCACGTGGAGCTCCACCTTTAGTCCCGGTTGGTAACACCAACCGGGACTAAAGGAAATTTTATGATTTTTTTTTAAATTTTATTTTATTTTCAAATTTCTGAATTATTTTAACCTCTAGTGTGTAATCACCACCCCTCATCACTACTCAATTTATCCTCTAATCACCCCTCATCATTCCAAATCATCTAACTTCCCGAACGGTCACCCATCCTCCCACTCCCCCAGCCTGAGCATGCTTAACTTCCGGGTTCTATTCTCTCTCATTTCCAAGTCTGCACTTGTTGTTTTCCTGACAATAGTAAGATGTCAATCCTATTAACCTTCATGAATTTTGCTTGAGCATGAAGTGACACATTTCAGTGTTTGAGTTTGAAACTATTGTTTTAAAAAACAATAATTACTTAGTAACACTAATATTTCTTGAATAATTAGTTTGACCATTGTTTGACCACAGTTTGACCAGAGTTTGACCAGATTTGACCAGATTTGACCAAAATTCAAAATAACTGAAATAATTATTTAGTAACACTAATATTCTAGAATAATTAGTTTGACCATTGTTTGACCACAGTTTGACCAGCTGTTTGACCAGATTTGACTAGTATTTTTTTCGATTTTTTCCACTCTAGATCTTAAAAGCCCCGTAACTTTTTTTCTGTTAGGTTTTTGAGGATTTTGAAAATGTTTAACTATGTTCCCCCATTAAATTCGGATGTAACTTTTCGAGTAGATGATTTTTCATATAAAAAACTTTTTAATCCGAGTTCGTATGCAAAAGTTATGCCCATTTTACAAATTCCTGAGAGATTTTGCAAATAAAGTCGAAATTCATATTTGTAAATTTTCTCAACAAGTAGACCACATATCACATGGGAAACTTATTTTATTTTATTTTGTTGACATTTCCAGCATTTTCTTTTTTTTCTAAAACTGAAAAGGCGGTCCACAGGGGGGAGAGAGTTTGAAAATGGGACCTTTAGTAACGGTTCGTGCCATGAACCGGTACTTTGATCATACCCCTTTATCACCCAGTTTTTATGCATTAGTTTCAACCTTCACACATTGCATGAGTAGCATCTATTAACATGTGGGTTTGGGAAGTAGATGATGAGGTAGAACCTATTACCTGTTTTATATCAAACCCCTGGGAGTTACTTCTACGTTATGCTTGTATTGCCATGCTATGCTCGTAGAACACTAGTAGAAAAAGGGGCTTTTGTCCCGGTTGGTAAGGCCCCTTTAGTCCCGGTTTTCGAACCGGGACTAAAGGGTCGGTACTAATGCCTCTCCCCTTTAGTCCCGGTTCTTACACGAAACGGGACTAAAGGGCGCGGCCACGTGGATTCCACCTTTAGTCCGGTTGGTAACACCAACCGGGACTAAAGGAAATTTTATGATTTTTTTGAATTTTTTTTTGATTTTCAAATTTCTGAATTATTTTAACCTCTAGTGTGTAATCACCACCCCTCATCACTTCTCAATTTATCCTCTAATCACCCCTCATCATTCCAAATCATCTAACTTCCCGAACGGTCACCCATCCTCCCACTCCCCCAGCCTGAGCACGCTTAACTTCCGGGTTCTATTCTCCCTCGCCAAGTCTGCACTTGTTGTTTTCCTGACAATACTAAGATGTCAATCCTATTAACCTTCAGGAATTTTGCTTGAGCATGAAGTGACACATTTCATAGTTTTATTTTGAAACTATTGTTTTAAAAAACATTGACCAGATTTGACCAGATTTGACCAAAATTCAAAATAACTGAAATAATTATTTAGTAACACTAATATTCTAGAATAATTAGTTTGACCATTGTTTGACCACAGTTTGACCAGATTTGACCAGATTTGACCAAAATTCAAAATAACTGAAATAATTATTTAGTAACACTAATATTCTAGAATAATTAGTTTGACCATTGTTTGACCACAGTTTGACCAGATTTGACCAGATTTGACCAAAATTCAAAATAACTGAAATAATTATTTAGTAACACTAATATTCTAGAATAATTAGTTTGACCATTGTTTGACCACAGTTTGACCAGATTTGACCAGATTTGACCAAAATTCAAAATAACTGAAATAATTATTTAGTAACACTAATATTCTAGAATAATTAGTTTGACCATTGTTTGACGACAGTTTGACCACTGTTTGACCAGATTTGACTAGTATTTTTTTCGATTTTTTCCACTCTAGATCTTAAAAGCCCCGTAACTTTTTTTCTGTTAGGTTTTTGAGGATTTTGAAAATGTTTAACTATGTTCCCCCATTAAATTCGGATGTAACTTTTCGAGTAGATGATTTTTCATATAAAAAACTTTTTAATCCGAGTTCGTATGCAAAAGTTATGCCCATTTTACAAATTCCTGAGAGATTTTGCAAATAAAGTCGAAATTCATATTTGTAAATTTTCTCAACAAGTAGACCACATATCACATGGGAAACTTATTTTATTTTATTTTGTTGACATTTCCAGCATTTTCTTTTTTTTCTAAAACTGAAAAGGCGGTCCACAGGGGGGAGAGAGTTTGAAAATGGGACCTTTAGTAACGGTTCGTGCCATGAACCGGTACTAATGCCTCAAAACCCATTAGTACCGGTTGGTGGCACCAACCGGTACTAAAGGTCTAACCTTTAGTCCCGGTTGGTGCCACCAACCGGGACTAATGGGCATCGCACCCTTTAGTCCCGGTTCGTGGCACGAACCGGGACTAAAGGGCCCAGGTGAACCGGGACTAATGCCTTAGCCGCACGAACCGGGATAAATGCACACATTAGTCCCGGTTCTTGACTGAACCGGGACTAATGGACTGACCCAGCCTGGACCAAAACCCTGTTTTCTACTAGTGGAAGTGGATTGGATTTGAGTGTATCCATGACAGATGTGAGATTGTTAATTAATGGTTTAACTTAAGGTGGCAACTTTAATACACATCTTGGTGGATTGCTTGTTTTGGGCACCTGGGGATATACAAGTGTTGTCCTAGGAGATCCCAGGGATATACTGTGTGATCCTCCTACGGTCCGCCACCCAGGCTCAAAGGGATCATAAGATTATTCATGCTAGAAACTTCCATGTGCAGCCACAAGCCATTATGGGCTCTGGCATAGTTGAGTATGTTGTGTGACATCTTTCAGTGGCGGGCTGGTAGATGTAGAGGGAAAGTAGGTGTAACTGTCCACCTGGAGTAAAGAGTTAATGCTTCTGAAAGACTGTGTCTCGGTCATCCATTTCTCAAACACCATGTAGTGCGAGAAATCCAACAGAGGAGATCGAGTCTTGTGGGGAAAAGTGTGCAAACCTCTGCAGAGTGTACAAACTAATCATGGTTAGCCGTGTCCCCGGTTATGGACATTTTGAGCGTCTAGTACTTGGATTATCCTATTGTATCTCATCACTCTAATTTAATTTGTTGGGTTGATAATTAATTTTAATTAGGATTGAGTTGGAGGTACCTTCTCAATGATGTTTCAACTACCATGATAGTTAAATAAAAATGTATTCCTTTATGGTAGGGAAATATTGGATTTTCGCAAAACATATTAACCATACAGCCCCCACCAGCCATATATGCATGTAGTGATAGCATTTATCTGTTCATTGCTCTCTAGTGTTACTTTGCCAGCATATTCCATGTGCTGACCCATTTTTCGGGCTGCAATGTATTATGTTGCAGACTTTTCAGACGAGGAGTAAGGTTCGCTAGGCCGTTGTCATGCACTCAGCTATGCCGTTGGAGTTGATGGACTCACTTTATCTTCCAAGTCTTCCGCTGTTATCATTTTTAGATGGCCTTAAGTCGTATTTATTGTAATAAGTTCTCTTTTGAGACATTCGATGTAATAAATGTGTGATTGCTACTCTGCTATAAATCCTTCGAGTACTGTGTGTGTTAGCATTACCGATCCAGGGATGACACTGAAGCACAGAGACTTGACTGTCTGAGGTCGGGTCGGTACATCCACCATGTGGTTCTAGTAGTAGTACTACTCGTACTACTAATCCTTGTGCTTGGCTCTTCGCTTGTTCGTGAAGTCGAACAATGATGGTACTCCGCATGTTGGGTACTATAGTGTATGCCTCTAGCAATCTAACACGAATGAACTGATGCATGTCCACCGCCTGGGTGAGGGTAGGTTGCATTAGTCAAAAGGAGTAAGCGAGCTTCACCTTGTCCTCCAAGCTTCTCCTCGTTCTGCGAGTTGACGGGACGCACCAAAAAGTAGTGCTAGTCCATACTCCCTCCTTTCCGGTTAATATGGCTTAATCTATTTTGTGGGTAAATGAGAGAGCTTTATTCATATATAAGCATTCTTAGGACAATCAGCCAAGAGACTGGTCACTAGGAAGCGAGGTACCGCGCAAAAAAAGAAGGAAGCGAGGTGTTTCATCCAGCCAGCTTTCGGCCACATTCAAAGTGCAGCAAGCACGGTTCGCACAAAGATGCGCAAGGTTTGCTGACCTGTTTACATGCTAAATAAAAAAGGAGGAAATATTACCGAGCACTCCTATTTGTAACATGACATGACCCATAATTAAGCGAGAATTGTGGCGAGTGTTCCATGCAATCAACTTCCATTATCACATGCGAGAACCCTCGAAGAGAACCAAATGTGTTGAAGATTGCTTTATCACATTTTCAAAATATAATAAGAGTGTAGATGCTCCTCCATCCGGTTCCTAGTAGTATAGTGCGTACCTCTATAGTAGTAGTACTAGTACTAGTATACTTTGCGCTTGGTTGTTCGCCTCTTCGGGAAGTTGAACAATAATAGTACTAGTATAGTGTATGCTTTTGGCAATCCGACACCGAATTAACTGTTGCACGTCCACCACCTGAGCGAGGGAGAGCTTGCATTAGTCAAAAGTTTCTCCTTGTCCTGCGAGCCACCGCACGCAAGCTTTTCCTGTCCTGCAAGCTTCTCCCCGTTCGGCAAGTTGACGGGACACAACAAAGTAATGCTAGTCCATACTGCCTCCTTCCCGGTTAATATGGCTTAATTTCAAACGATATAAATACACTGTATGTCACTGTATATTTGTAAAAATACAGTCAGTGGACTTCATAATATGCTCACTGCGCTCAATGTATACATTTTCCAGTGTTTATACGGTCACTAGCTCACCCTGGTTGAGTATGTGTGTGCATGCACGTGTAGGTTGAGCACTTGAGCGTGACCGTGTGTGTTCTATCATGTGCTCGGACATGCATGTATTAGGGTGTCGCGCGCGTTTTTGTGTCCATGTGTACGTGTGACTGTTGCATGCATGCACGAGGTTGTAGTCCCTCACATTCACATGTTCATAAGTCAATGCTTTGTCAAAATGTTGCATGCAAGGTTTAATCATTCGTTGTTCACGCATGCATTCCCGATATTAATACGTTGGTAAAGACAATTTCTTGAGGAAAACGAGCCCATGAATTGAGTACAAAGGGGGCCAATAAGCCAGGATGGAGGGAGTACCAGTAGTGAACCGGAAGGAGGGAGTAGGTAATATTAGTACAGTACTACGTAACAACATGCAGTAAAAAAAATTCCTCTATGCGCATCCTGTCTATGTGTCATGCAAGAAAATAGAGATAAGTACAAGTGAGACTTGGGAACGGTCATACACGTAGGGAGAGTACGTGTAGGGGCCACTAAGGAGTAGTCAAATCACACAGTAAGTTAGTCGGAAGAAGCAACCATCATTTCACTCTTCAATGACACGTACACAATATAAAATGGTTGATATAGAGAGAAAAAGAAAACCACTATATATACACTACCAGGAGCCTAAGCTACAAGCCTGCTTGCTTCGGTTGCTCTCTTCACAAGCATAGAACGACGGTGGCCACACCGCTGGTCACATATCCGGCTTAATCCCGCCGCTGGGGGAAGGGAACAATGCTCTGCATAGACACGGTCGATATCTGTGAGGGAGAAAACCCACAGTCGGTGCGTCCCAATCGGGGGTCCCCGCGGTATGGGCTGATGTCGCATCCCAACCGCCCTTCTGGCTATAGCCCTACGTCCGCTATAGCCCTACGTCCCAGGTAGTACATCTTCCTTTTGGAGCCGGCTTGCTCCACTGCCGCAGCTCTCCACATAGCTCCATCTCCATGTCGATATTTCTCTACTTCTACCGGCTTCTATTTTTGATGAGTTTATGGCTCATGAACTAGTGCCAGTACTATTATTCTAATCACACTTCTTCAATATATTTGCCATCAGGGATGCTTAGCTTGATTTTAGTGGAACTGCACAAAAGCATTGTATGATCCGAGGGTGCCAGTTGTCTTTCCTTCGACAGGTTCTACCTAGCCAGGAAATTAAATCCTGTTTAGGGTTTAGGGTTTAAGTCGTAGTGACCCCATCAGTAGTTTTTCTTTTGTACACACTCTCACAACTTTTGTCTTTAGTTGCGAAGTAAATATTGGCTATGATCTGTGAATCATTGAGATGCATCAGCATGCGTGTTAGTTTTCCTCTGTATTTGATGGAATGTTGTAACAGGGCAACCTTGGAGTAGGGATGAAAATGGAGTGGAAAGTTTCTGTTTTTCCAGAAAAAAATGGAAATGGAGAGAAACCTACGTTTCGTTTCGTTGGACCGCGCCATCGAGCAAAACCAACGTTTAAATCATGCCTGTCGCGTTCCTATCTCACCCTCCTCCACGGCTCCACCCCACACGGTCACTCGGCATGCCACTCACCGCAAACCAAGTATACGATAACTTTCCCACCTGCTTGTCGATGGATTGCGCCATGGAGTACTAGCACTACTAGAAGAGATTGACGAGTTGGGGGAGGATAGCTAGCTATAGCACAGACTCACAAGAACTTTTTACATGCATGTTGTGGCCGGCTATTGCGACCTTTGAACGCGGAGCAGTCGTGTGCACAAGGAAGCGGCGTGGGCGACGCTCTCTCGGCCCGCGCGTCGCTTCAATGCCGGCGCCAGTGAGAGGTCGCGTCCGCTCTAGCCGGGCATGAATGCAGCACTAACTGTTTTAGCCGGGAAGCACGCATGGGTGATGAAGAGGGTTCGGGTTGGTCAGGAGCGGGCGTGGCAGCGGTCCGGACACCCGCAAACAAGAGATGATGTACGTTAATATTGCTGCGTATATAATTAAGAACGTAAATAATGTGCCAGTTGGACAAATATGATTGGAGATGGAGATGGAATTTTATGTAAACGCAGATATGCATGTCTATGTCTATGTGTGTGTGCGCGACGACTCTCGCGACCTGGAAACAGAGGCATGTTTTTTTGATCGAGTTTTCTTTCTTGGCACGTTAAAAAATTGTTCGCCACTTTTCGTTTCTTTTTTCCGGGAACGCGCGTATTCTATTTAAAACCACTGTTATGGAGAGATATTTTTACTCCATTGTATATATAGCCTCTTGTTTGATAGGGTTTCTCGCATCTCGCTCTCTCACCCCTTCCATATCAAAACAAGATGACAGTGTCCACTCTATCTCTCTCCTCACCGGTGGTCAAAGATCCGGCGGAATCCCGTCCACTGCGGGAGGTGAGGAGGTGCAGCGTTGACGTTGTCGCTGTCGGTGATGGAGGAAGCCGATGCACACCGTCCTCTTAGAGCCAGCGCTGGCACGGATGAAGGTCCTCCGCGCCCTTGTTCGCTACCATCGTGTGGGTAGATCCCGCCCGCCCGCATGAGCGACATCTCGCCCACCTGAGGTATAACTTCTTGTACTGGTCCAGCTCCCCAAGTCGCTGCATGCGAGTTTTCTTCTATGCGACTACTCCCCAGCTCCCCATGTATAGTAGCTACGGTTCTTCAGCTGGTCCAACATCACCTACTATTATAGAGGAAATGCCACTCGAAAAGTTGTCCTGATTTATGCCTCGGTGGAGGTATACATGTTGTTTCGACAAAAAGTACATGGTGGTTGTGCGGTCATTGTCCATATGCTCCTATTGCTCCTGCTAATCTAATACTATCACTGGTTAAATGAAGAAATGCTTTTTTTCTCGAGTATCCTGGTTTAGAGCATCTCCAATAGCTTGTCTATATGGATGTCTATACTCATTTTCCACGACGTGAGCCCAAAACAGGCGTCCAACAGCTTGTCTATATGGTCGTCCAAATATACACATCCTCTAAATCGACCTCGACAATGTCCACGCGTGGACAATGTGAAGGCGTCGTCTAAACTCGGATGTAGTCATGATTTCTTCCTCTCCCCAGCGACGGCCCACCTATCATGATCCCTGTATATAGACGTTCTGATGCAAAACTGGACGTGTATATGAGGGAATCTTTTTAGACCATTGTCTATATGAATATATAGACATCCAAATACGGACATGCTATTGGAGATGCACTTAGTTCCCATCAAGAGAATCATGATGCTTCTGTTTGTTGGTGTAATTTTCATTAATTCTTATTGACAACTGAGATGTCGTTATTAATCTTGTACCATTGCCAAAACAAAGTAACAACACTATATCCCTTTTTTACATTTTTGCAAACAACGATGTGTATCTTGATACGTCTCCGCCGTATCTACTTTTACAAACACTTTTGCGCTTGTTTTGGACTCTAACTTGTATGATTTGAATGGAACTAACCCGAACTGACGCTGTTTTCAGCAGAATTGCCATGGTGTTGTTTTATGTGCAAAAAACAAATATTCTCGGAATGACCTGAAACTCCACGGAACATCTTAGAAAAAATAATAAAAATCCTCGCCAAAGATGAAGACCAAGCGGCCCACACCCTGTCCACGAGGGTGGGGGGCGCCCCCCCTCTAGGGCGCGCCCCTACCTCGTGGGCCCCCTGGATGCCCTCCGACGCCAACTCCAACTCTATATATTTTCTTTCGGAGAGAAAAAAACCAGAGAGAAGAAATCATCACGTTTTACGATACGAAGCCACCGCCATGCCCTAAAACCTCTCGGGAGGGCTGATCTGGAGTCCGTTCAGGGCTCCGGAGAGGGGGGATTCGTCGCCGTCGTCATCATCAACCATCCTCCATCACCAATTTCATGATGCTCACCGCCGTGTGTGAGTAATTCCATCGTAGGCTTGCTGGACGGTGATGGGTTGGATGAGATTTATCATGTAATCGAGTTAGTTTTGTTAGGGTTTGATCCCTAGTATCCATTATGTTCTGAGATTGATGTTGCTATGACTTTGCTATGCTTAATGCTTGTCACTAGGGCCCGAGTGCCATGATTTCAGATCTGAACCTATTATGTTTTCATGAATATATGTGAGTTCTTGATCCTATCTTGCAAGTCTAGTCACCTACTATGTGTTATGATCCGGCAACCCCGAAGTGACAATAATTGGGACCACTCCCGGTGATGACCATAGTTTGAGGAGTTCATGTATTCACTATGTGCTAATGCTTTGTTCCGGTTCTCTATTAAAAGGAGGCCTTAATATCCCTTAGTTTCCAATAGGACCCCGCTGCCACGGGAGGGTAAGATAAAAAATGTCATGCAAGTTCTTTTCAATAAGCACGTATGACTATATACGGAATACATGCCTACATTACATTGATGAATTGGAGCTAATTCTATGTCACCCTATGTTATGACTGTTACATGATGAACCACATCCGGCATAATTATCCATCACTGATCCGGTGCCTACGAGTTTTCCATATACTGGTTCTTGCTTATTTACTTTCCCGCTGCTACTGTCACAATCACTACAAAATACCAAAAACATTACTTTTGCTGTCTTTACTATTGTTGCCGCTACCACCACTATCATATTAGTTTGCTACTAAACACTTTGCTGCAGATACTAAGTTTCCAGGTGTGGTTGAATGGACAACTCAGCTGCTAATACTTGAGAATATTCTTTGGCTCCCCTTGTGTCGAATCAATAATTTTGGGTTGAATACTCTACCCTCGAAAGCTGTTGCGATCCCCTATACTTGTGGGTTATCAAGACTAATTTCTGGCGCCATTGCCGGGGATCATAGCTCTATTCTTTGAGTCACTTGGGAATTATATCTGCTTATCATTATGAAGAACTTGAGAGATCCAAAAACCAAGATCTATCCCTCAACTACGAGGGGAGGTAAGGAACTGCCATCTAGCTCTCCACTTGATTCACCTTCTGTTATGAGTAGGCTAGCGACACCTAAACCTGCTTCTGCTATTCGTTCCGATATGTCGCATGTTATTGATGATGCCACTTCTGCTATGCATGATACTTATAATGAAACTGCTTCTATGCCTGATACTACTGTGCCCCTTGGTGAATTTCTTGATGAACAAATTGCTAGGGCTAGAGAAAAAGAAATTATTGAATCTGAATACGATGATCAAAGTGATGATGAAAATATGCCTGTTATTCCTGAGGGCAATCTTTTTGATATGGAATCTTCTGCCGCTATTTTAGCTTGCAAAGATAGATATGAGCTCAAGAGGTTATTAGTTAAATGGAACAAAGAATCACTTAGAGATAAAATGAAATCCGACCCTGCTTTTGCTACTTCACCTATTTGTGTTCCTGATAAGGATTATGAATTCTCTGTTGATCCTGTTATAATTACTTTGGTGGAATCTGATCCGTTTTATGGCTATGAATCTGAAACTGTTGTGGCACATCTTACTAAGTTAAATGATATAGCTCCCTGTTCACTAACGATGAGAGATCGCGTTACCTCTATATACTCAAAATATTTCTATTCTCATTAAAGGGTGATGCTAAGATATGGTTTAATTCTCTTGATCCTGGTTGTGTGCGTAGTCCCCGGGATATGATTTATTACTTCTCTGCTAAATATTTCCCTGCTCATAAGAAACAAGCTGCTTTGAGGGATATATACAACTTTGTGCAAATTAAAGAAGAGAGGCTCCCACAAGCTTGGGGGAGGCTTCTCAAGTTACTTAATGCTTTGCCTAATCATCCTCTTAAGAAATCTGAAATACTTGATATCTTTTATAATGGACTAACCGATGCTTCGAGAGATTACCTGGATAGTTGTGCTGGTTCTCTTTTCAGGGAAAGAACACCGGATATAGCTGAAATTCTATTGAATAATATGTTGACAAATGAAAATAATTGGGCACCTCTGGAGCCAGCTCCTGCTCCAATTACCGAGCCTATTGCTAAACCAACTCCGAAGAAGAGAGGTGTTCTATTTCTCAGTCCCGAAGATATGCAAGAGGCAAAGAAATCTATGAAAGAGAAAGGTATTAAAGCTGAAGACGTTAAGAATTTACCTCCTATTGAAGAAATACATGGTCTTAATTCACCGCCTGTTGAAGAAACTTATGATCTCAATTCTTTATTTATTGAAGAACCTCCTGACCTCGATATCCCGACACAGGTAGTAAAGGTAAATTCTCTCTATAGATATGATAAAGCTGAAGTTCCTCCTACTAAAATTGCTAGTCAGTGCTTGGATGAGTTTGATAAGTTTATGTTTAAGCAAGATGATTTCAATGCTTATTTTGGTAGACAATTAGAAGAAAATGCTTATATGATTAGACACTTGGGTGATTATATGGCTAATATTAGAGGTGAACTTAAACTTGTTAGCAAACATGCTTCTATGGTTACCACGCAAGTAGAACAGGTGCTTAAAGCACAAAAAGAAGTGCTTGATGAAATGAAGAGTAAGAAAAATGATTATGCTGTTAGAGTGGCTACTAGAACTGGTAGAATGACTCAGGAACCTTTGTATCCTGAAGGCCACCCTAAGAGAATCGAGCAAGATTCTCAGAGAAATAATATTAATGTTTCTAGTTCTTCTAAAAAGAAGAAAAAGAAAAATGATAGAACTGTGCAAACTTCTAGTGAGCCTATTGCTGAACCACCTGATAATCCAAATGATATATCTATGTCTGATGCTGAAACACAATCTGGTAATGGACATGAACCTAATGAAAATATTAATGATGATGTTCATGATAATGCTCAACCTAGTAATGACAATGATGTAGAAATTGAACCTGCTGTTGATGTTGATAACCCACAATCAAAGAATCAACATTATGATAAAAGAGACTTTGTTGCTAGGAAACATGGTAAAGCAAGGGAACCTTGGGTTCAGAAACCCATGCCTTTTCCTCCAAAACCATCCAAGAAAAAGGATGATGAGGATTTTGAGCGCTTTGCTGAAATGATTAGGCCTATCTTTTTGTGTATGCGATTAACTGATGTGCTCAAAACAAATCCTTATGCTAAATATATGAAGGATATCATTACTAATAAAAGAAAGATACCGGAAGCTGAGATTTCCACCATGCTTGCTAATTATACTTTTAAGGGTGGAATACCAAAAAACTTGGAGACCCCGGAGTACCTACTATACCTTGCTCCATTAAAAGAAATTATATTAAAACTGCTTTATGTGATCTTGGAGCCGGTGTTAGTGTTATGCCTCTCTCTTTATATCGTAGACTTGACTTGAATAAGCTGACACCTACCGAAATATCTTTGCAAATGGCTGATAAATCAACTGCTATACCTGTCGGTATTTGTGAGGATGTGCCTGTTGTGGTTGCAAACGTTACTATTTTAACGGACTTTGTTATTCTTGATATTCCCGAGGATGATAGTATGTCTATTATTCTTGGAAGACCTTTTCTTAATACTGCAGGGGCTGTTATTGATTGCAACAAAGGCAATGTCACTTTTCATGTTAATGGTAATGAGCATACGGTACACTTTCCGAGGAAACAACCTCAATTTCATAGTATCAACTCCATTGGAAAAATTCCATCGATTATAATTGGAGGTTTTGAATTCCCTCTTCCTACTGTCAAAAAGAAATATGATATACTTATTATAGGGGATGTGCATATCCCCGTTGAGGTAACTTAGTGTTATTGGAAATTTCTCCGGTTTCATGATTACGGAATGCGTGTGTTAACAAGACTTGATCAACCTTGTTAGTGGATTCTTTTTGATGAGCATGAGATGGATGAAACTAGAAGCACAAACTTCTGCACCCTCTCTATATTTTCTGTTAATTAGTAGAAATAAAGTAAAAATAGTATTTTTCTGTCTGTTTCCTAACTTATCCGTGCAATATAAAAGTCCTCAGAATGACATGCCAATTTAATATGATTTTTTCAGGAATATTTGAGGATTTACTGTGAAAAAATTACCGCGGGAGGAGCTGCCACCTAGCCATGAGGGTGGTGGGCACGCCCCCCCCCCTCTAGGGCGCGCCCCCTGCCTCATGGGCCCACGGTGGCCCTCCTCCACTTATCCCTGCACCCATCCTCTTCTTATTTCTCCCACAAACGCGAAAACCAACTCAAGCACGGGTTCCAGCCCTCTTTGCTGCCATTTTCGATCTCCTTGCTCAAAGCACCTCTCACAAAACTGCTTGGGGAGATTGTTCCTTGGTATGTGACTCCTCCATTGGTCCAATTAGTTTTTGTTCTAGTGCTTTATTCTTTGCAAATTTGTGCTGCATAGGTGACCATGTTCTTGAGCTTGCATGTCAAATTTATATGGTTCTAAGTAGTTCTAATGCTTGATATAGGCTCTAGGAACTTGTAGGAGTAGTTGCTATCAGTTTTATTGAAGTTGGTTCACTTTTGTTTGAAGTTACTAAAAATTTCAGAATTTTTCAGAGAAAAACAATATGCTTAGGAAGATGTTCCAAGGTGGTTCCTCTAAGAAGCAAGGACCCAGGATTGCTATGCGCGATGCTGACGAGGATCCACCAAGAGACGCTCCAGTACGGCCTTGCGAATGGCCGTCGGAAAATTTTATGGACCGTGCGGGAATTAAAGAAGAATTCAAAGCATATTTGCGCAATGCCAGTATTGAGGATTTTGAGGCTAACAAATGCCCCCAGTATCATGATCTCACAAGTTCATTTGTGAGGAGGTTTGAGTATTCATCTTCGCGTAATTCTCCTTCAGTCATGTTTGATCTCTATGACAAATCTTATACCATGGACTTAGAGGATTTCACTTCTGCTTGAAAACTTCCATCATGGGGTAGTGTTAGGGATCCCCCTAAATCTGAATTTAGGAACTTTCTTGCTAGTATAACTGTGGGGGAATCTAGAGATATAACGCAGGCTACCATAGGGAGCATTCACTTTCCTGCTATACATTATTTTGCCCTCTTCATCGGTAGATGCATAAATTCTAAGGATGAAGCATGTCACATGTGTGTCCCTGATCTTAGCATTCTTAGGAGTGCTGTGTTAGGAGACCAATCTTATCATATGGGAGCCATTGTAGCTCGTAGGTTGCATCATAATAGACATAATGGAGATTTCTTTGGAGGAATTTATGCAACCCGCTTAGCTCATTTTCTTGAGATAGACATTCGTGAGGGTGATACGGAGTTGCCTCCTGCATATTTAGATTATAACTCTATGGCTTCACACCAGTTTGTCAAGAAGCCTGAATCACCTCTCTTATATCGTTTAATTTTTGATAAACAACGTGTTTTCCGTATTACTCTCCCTACTCCTGCCTTCTTTGATTCACAGACAAAAAGAAGATATGTTATTACAAGAGAGGAGGCAGAAGAGTACGAGAGGAGAGCGGAGGCAGCTCGACTCCACGCCGCAGCTCAGCAGGCGATAACCGCTATACATCAGTATGATCCCAACTATTCTTCGTCACAGTATGACCCCAGCTACACCTATGGATATCAGCCAGGCCAGCCGTGGCCATAGACCAACTTAGGCCAAAAGCCTAAGCTTGGGGGAGTACGTATTTCTCATCGACATTACATTTATGTTCACACACACTCATTGCTAGATGTCAGTGCTCATACTTTTTAACTGTAATATCCATGCTAGTTTATTTTCTTTTTCCTGCTTTCTTCTTGTGTGTTTGTTAAACCTTAAGAAAAACAAAAAAAAATTAGTAGTAGTTTATTTTTCTGCTGTAGTAGTAATAATTAAAAAGAAAACCCCAAAATATTTCCCGTTCTTCTTTTGCTTGTTGGGAGCTTTCCCGTGTAAATAGTTTTATTTTTTTTCTTTAGGGTCAGTAGGAGAAGACCATAATTAAATTGTTGAAGTGGCTCTTATATGCATTATTGTTGATTTAACCCAGAGCCCATATTGCCTTGTCTTCTCCTGTTTATTGAATGCTCGCAGATTCCAGCTTAGTCCAATGCACGTACACTCTTATTATTATTCACACCGTTCGGTCGTGCAAGTGAAAGGCAATTATGATGATATATGATGGGCTGACTGAGATGAGAAAAGCTGGTATGAACTCGACCTCTTTTGTTTTTGTAAATATGATGAGTCCCTCGTTCTTGATTCAGCTTATTATGAATAAACATGTTTGCAATGACAATTAGAGATCATAGTTGCTTGTGCCATGCTTGATTAGCTATGAGTTATAATGATTTACCTTATGTGCCAACATGCTATTGCGATGATTATGATGTGGTATGATGGGGTGGTATCCTCCTTTGAATGATTTAAGTGACTTGACTTGGCACATGTTCATGCATGTAGTTGAAACAAATCAACATAGCCTTCACGATATTTATGTTCATGGTGGATTATATCCTACTCATGCTTGCATCCAATGTTTATTAATTTTAATGCATGTACATGGCTGTTGTCGCTCTCTAGTTGGTCGCTTCCCAGTCTTTTGCTAGCCTTCACTTGTACTAAGCGGGAATACTGCTTGTGCATCCAATCCCTTAAAACCCCAAAGTTATTCTAGATGAGTCCACTATACCTTCCTATATGCGGTATCTACCTGCTGTTCCAAGTAAATTTGTATGTGCCAAACTCTAAACCTTCAAATAAACATTCTGTTTTATATGCTCGAATAGCTCATGTATCAACCAAGGCTGTCCTGATCTTCCGTGTTAGGCGGGTTATTCTCAAGAGGAGTGGACTCCGCTCCTCACTCACGAGAAAATGGCTGGTCACCGGGATGCCCAGTCCCATGCTTTATGCAAACTAAATCAAAATTAATTGCAAACAAAACTCCCTCTGGGACCTGATGTATGTTGGAGACACTCATTGTTTCGAGCAAGTCATGGATTGATGCTTGTTGGTGGAGGGGGAGTATAAACTTTACCATTCTGTTTGGGAACCGCCTATAATGTGTTTAGCATGGAAGATATCGCCATCTCTTAGTTGTTACGTTGACAATGAAAGTATACCGCTCAATATGCAATTTATCTCTATTTCAAAACCAAGCTCTGGCACCTCTACAAATCCCTGCTTCCCTCTGTGAAGGGCCTATCCATTTACTTTTATGTTGAGTCATCACCCTCTTATTAAAAAGCACTAGCTGGAGAGCAGAGCTGTCATTTGCATTCATCACAATTAATCTATGTTGGGTGTGACTATGATTGGATCTCTTTTACCATGAATTACAATGTCTAGTCAGTCCTTGATATTTAAAGGTGCTCTGCATTTATGTTTTGCGGTCTCAGAAAGGGCTAGCGAGTTACCATCTTGTTATATCATATTATGATTGTTTTGAGAAAGTGTTGTCATCCGAGATTTATTATTATGACTTGCTAGTTGATTATGCTATTGATATGAGTAATTCTGAGACCTGGGAATTATTGCAAATGTGGTTAGTTATAATCTATGCTGAAAACTTGAATGCTGGCCTGACATACTTATAACAACAAGAGCAAACAGAGTTTGTAAAAGTTTTTCTTTCTTTTAGTTTGTCAACTAAATTGCTTGAGGACAAGCAAGGGTTTAAGCTTGGGGGAGTTGATACGTCTCCGTCGTATCTAATTTTCCAAACACTTTTGCCCTTGTTTTGGACTCTAACTTGTATTATTTGAATGGAACTAACCCGAACTGACGCTGTTTTCAGCAGAACTGCCATGATACGTCTCGGAATGACCTGAAACTCCATGGAACATCTTAGAAAAAATAATAAAAAATCCTCGCCAAAGATGAAGACCAAGGGGCCCACACCCTGTCCACGAGGGTGGGGGGCACCCCCCCCCCTCTAGGGTGCGTCCCCTACCTCCTGGGCCCCCTGGATGCCCTCCGACGCCAACTCCAACTCTATATATTTGCTTTCGGAGAGAAAAAAACCAGAGAGAAGAAATCATCGCGTTTTACGATATGGAGCCGCCGCCAAGCCCTAAAACCTCTCGGGAGGGCTGATCTGGAGTCTGTTCGGGGCTCCGGAGAGGGGGATTCGTCGTCGTCATCATCATCAACCATCCTCCATCACCAATTTCATGATGCTCACCGCCGTGCGTGAGTAATTCCATCGTAGGCTTGCTGGACGGTGATGGGTTGGATGAGATTTATCATGTAATCGAGTTAGTTTTGTTAGGGTTTGATCCCTAGTATCCATTATGTTCTGAGACTGATGTTGCTATGACTTTGCTATGCTTAATGCTTGTCCCTAGGGCCCGAGTGCCATGATTTCAGATCTGAACCTATTATGTTTTCATGAATATATGTGAGTTCTTGATCCTATCTTGCAAGTCTATAGTCACCTACTATGTGTTATCCGGCAACCCCGAAGTGACAATAATCGGGACCACTCCCGGTGATGACCATAGTTTGAGGAGTTCATGTATTCACTATGTGCTACTGCTTTGTTCCGCTTCTCTATTAAAAGGAGGCCTTAATATCCCTTAGTTTCCAATAGGACCCCGCTGCCACGGGAGGGTAGGACAAAAAATGTCATGCAAGTTCTTTTTCATAAGCACGTATGACTATATACGGAATACATGCCTACATTACATTGATGCATTGGAGCTAGTTCTGTGTCACCCTATGTTATGACTGTTACATGATGAACCGCATCCGGCATAATTATCCATCACTGATCCGGGGCCTACGAGTTTTCCATATACTTGTTCTCGCTTATTTACTTTCCCGCTGCTATTGTTACAATCACTACAAAATACCAAAAACATTACTTTTGCTGTCTTTACTTTTGTTGCCGCTACCACCACTATCATATTACTTTGCTACTAAACACTTTGTTGTAGATACTAAGTTTCCAGGTGTGGTTGAATTGAAAACTCAGCTGCTAATACTTGAGAATATTCTTTGGCTCCCCTTGTGTCGAATCAATAAATTTGGGTTGAATACTCTACCCTCGAAAGCTGTTGCGATCCCCTATACTTGTGGGTTATCATATCTCCATACCCAGGCATGTCTTCCTCAATTTTAGTGGAACTACACAAAATTGGATGGCCATTGTTGTTCCGCCTCACTGTCCTCTGCCACGTGGTTCTTCCTTCCACGAGCTTGATTAATGAGAAGAAACATACCACCGTGAGGTTTTGTCGAACTTCATAGGTGCCTCACCCAAACTTGATGCCAAATGTATGATGCATCACCACGATGATATATCGATGCTCATGGTTGCGTCTCTTGGTTGCGTCGGTTGGTGAAGCTATAGTGACCAAACCTCACACGGTCAAGTCTCTATGCTTAAGTGTCATCCCTGGATCGATATTGCTGACACACACAGTACTCGAGGATTTATTGCAGAGTTTCAATCACACACTTATTACATTGAGTGTCTCAAAAAGAGTACTTATTACAATAATATGGCCGAAGGCCATCTAAATAAGATATCTGTGGAAGCTTCGAAGATAAATGAGTCCATCCAACTCCATGGAAAAACTGAGTGCACGACAATGACCTAGCGCACCTTACTCCTCGTCTGAAAATTCTATACTGGCAAAAAAACACTATAGAGCAATGAACAGAAATAGCAGCTATCACTACATGCATGTATGGCTGGTGGGGGCTCGACAGTTATCATTTGCATAAAGCTAGTTTTTCCCTACAACAAAGGAATATATTTTATTGAACTACAAAGTTTGTTGAAATAATTGAGAAGGTAAACCCAACTCAATCCCAAAATTAAAGAAATTAATAACCCAACAAATTAATTAAGTAGAGTGATGAGATCAACATAATAATTCAAGCACCAGATACTCAAGATGTCCATAACCGGGGGACACGTCTAACCATGATTAGTTTATACACTCTAAGAGGTTTGCGCACTTTTCCCCACAAGACTCGATCTCCTCCGTTGAATTTCTCGCACTATATGATGTTTGAGAAACGGATGACCGAGACACAGTCTTTCAGAAGCATTAACTCTTTACGATGGGTATACAGTACCACCTACATCCCCTACATCTCATAGTCTACCACTAAAAGAGGTCACACAACATACTCAACTATGCCAGAGCCCATAATGGGTTGTGGCTGCAAATGGAAGTTTCCGGCATGAATAACATTATGAACCCTTTGAGCCTGGGTGGTAAACCATAGGATGATCACACGGGTTCCCTGGGATCTCCTTGGATAACACTGATTTATCCCCAGGTGCCCACAACCAATCCACCCAGATGTTTATTAAAGTGGCCACCTTAAGTTAACCCTTAGTTAATAATAACTCTCACATCTTTCATGAATTCTCTCAAACCCAAACCACGTCTACTAGCATAGCAGAGCAGTATAAGCACAACGTAGTAACACCCAAGGTTTGAATATAAGACATTAGGTTCCTACCTCATCAACTACGTCCCAATACCCACATGTTATCAATACCTATTCATTCAATGTTTGAGGGTTGAAACTAATGCATAAAACTGGGTAATAAAGGGGTATGATCAAAGTGTTACTTGCCTTGCTGACGATCGGAAAACCCTAGTGATTCGTAGTAGCAAGCCTCGCACTCCGGAGACTCTATCATGAACAAACAATAGCACACATAAGCAATCAAGCATAAGATGCAAAGGTAAAACAAAAAATAAAAGATCTAAACTAAAAGTTCAAGCGAAGAGCTTCGATTTGCAAATAGAAACAATCGAATCGGAGTTATGAAACTCAAACTATGATCAAAAGAAGTTCAAATTCAAATCTGCTTGAAACCAAATTTTAATATTTCCAAAATCATGTTCAAGTTGATTATCTGGATATAGGGGAACAAGACGAATATTTTGGCGTTAGTTTCACTGGATTTGGACAAACGAGCAAAAAGTAGCGGATGTTTTAAAATCAGGGACTAATCTGTGATAAAAGTAATTATGGATAGGTCCCTGGCTGGAAATAAAACTAAAAAGAAAACCTAACAAATGAACATTCGCTAACAGAAACTAATGAGAGAACTTCGTTCGCTAACAGAGAAGACCAGGTGAACGTTCGTTAAATAACGAACTAAAACTAAAACCTAACTAAACGAAATAAACCGAACAAAAAACCAGAGAAAACCGAACGGTTTTATCGGTCAACGTGGCGGTGGGGTTAACGGTGAGATCCGGCGGCGGCGGCAGCGGAGCTGCGGCGGGGGCAGCGATTGTGAGGGGGTCGAGGGGGTGGGGTCCCGGCCTTATAAAGGTGGGAGGGCGAGGCGACGACCCCGTCTGACTTGGAGTAGGGGTCGGGCGGCGCGGGGCGGGGCGTGCCCGGACTCCTCCGGAGTCTGGCGGCGACACGGCGGCGCGACATGAGAAAGACGGTGGCCGCCTGCTAGGCCAAGGCCCGGCTAGGTTGGGCCGACCCAGTTGGGTCATGCGCAGTTTTTTTTTAAAAAAATTCGCCGAAACGGAAAAATTCGAAATAAATATAAATAAAAATACAAAAACAATTTTCTCAGTCCTCTACTTATATTTAGGACAACATGAACATTTTTCTGGGCTAAAATGAAATTTTTTAAAATGCAATTTTCCCCTAATTTAATCAAATAAAAAATCTCAATAAAAATTCAAATAAAATAAATATTTTTATTTAAATTTAAATTTTCATTATTTCCTCTATTTTGAAGAATTCATTTTATCTTCTCTTAATATTTTTATTTATTTTGAAATAATTGGAAAAGTAATTTCAAATAAAAATCACTTTAATCGAATTTACCAATTTTGAAAAAAATCAAAAATGGATTTTATGAAAACCTCCAACTCTCTCACATGGTCCTTGAGTTGCTTAAGGTCTCTTGGATCAAAATGTCCAAATAAAACCAATTCAAAAATGCAAAGGGCATGGATGCATATGATGACCTAATGTTTAACATCCAAATTGAAAAATGGGATGTTACAAACCTACCCCCCTTAAGGTGAATCTCACCCTCGAGATTCGGGTTGGATAGAAAATAGGTGTGGGTGGTCTTTCCATAGGTCTTCTTCTCGCTCCCAGGTGGCTTCTTCCTCGGTATGGTGGCTCCACTGAACTTTGCAAAACTTGATGACCTTGCTGCATGTAACTCGACTGGCTAACTCGAGAATCTTGACGGGTTTCTCCTCGTAGGTTTGGTCACTCTCCAATTGAATTGCTTCCAGGGGCACTGTATCTCTCAGAGGAATATCGACCATCTCCGCAAGGCACTTCTTCAACTGGGAAATGTGAAACACATCATGAACTCCTGATAAACCTTCAGGTAAATCTAACTTGTAGACCACTTCTCCCATACGTTCCAGAACTCGGTATGGTCCTACAAATCTTGGGGCTAACTTTCCTTTGACTCCAAATCGTTTAACTCCTCGGAGTGGTGACACACGGAGATATGCTCTGTCTTCGATTTCATAGGCTACCTCCTTGCGTTTAGTATCGGCATAACTCTTATACCTGGACTGAGCTACCTTCAGTCTATCACGAATCAACTTAACCTTCTCTTCAGACTCTTTGATTAAATCTGGTCCAAACAACTGATGGTCTCCAACTTCATCCCACATCAATGGTGTCCTGCACCTTCTTCCATACAAGGCTTCGAAAGGGGCCATCTTCAAACTAGCCTGGTAACTGTTGTTATACGAGAACTCTGCGTAAGCCAAATTATCATCCCAACTAGATCCATAATCTAGCGCACAAGCTCTTAACATGTCTTCCAGAATCTGATTGACTCTCTCGGTCTGTCCATCCGTCTGCGGATGAAAGGTTGTACTAAACTCTAGCCTGGTACCCAAAGTTTGGTGTAACTGATTCCAAAACTTCAATGTAAACTGTGTTCCTCTATCTGATACGATGGTCCTCAGAACTCCATGCAGACATACGATCCTGGTCATATATATCTTGGCCAACTTCGTTCTCATATAAGTGGTTTTCATGGGGATAAAGTGAGCCATTTTGGTCAAGCGATCAACTACTACTCATATGGAGTCATATCCTGATCGGGTCCTGGGTAATCCGGTGATAAAATGCATGCCAAGTTTATCCCACTTCCATTCGGGTATCGGCATAGGCTGTAGTAATCCTGCTGGCTTCTGATGTTCTGCCTTAACTCTCTGTTATACATCACACGCGGCTACATACTCGGCAATATCCTTCTTCATACTTTTCCACCAGAAATGTTCCTTCAAATCCAAATACATCTTGGTGTTTCCGGGGTGAATTGACTATGGCGAGTCATGAGCTTACTGAAGTATTAACTTCCTGATCTCTGGATCATTGGGCACATAAATACGATCCTCCAACCATAAAGTTTCATGTTTGTCCTCACGAAAACCCTTGGCTTTTACTTTACTCATCTTTTCCTTTATCTCTGCAATCTCCTTATCAGTCATCTGGGCCTCTCGAATTTTTCCCAGTAACGTTGACTGACCCTCCAAAGCTGCAACAAAACCTCTTGGAACTATCTCCAAATGAAGTTCTTTGAGATCGTCAGCCAACTCCTGTGGTAATCCTGTGGTTACGAGAGTGTTTACATAACTCCTGCGGCTTAAAGCGTCTGCTACGACATTGGCCTTTCCTGGGTGATAGTGTAACTTCATATCATAATCCTTTATGAGCTCCAACCATCTCCTTTCCTTGAGATTCAACTCCTTCTGCGTGAAAATATACTTCAAACTATTATGATCCATGTAAACATCACAACGGTTTCCAATAAGAAAATGTCTCCAGGTCTTGAGCGCATGCACTACGGGTGCTAACTCCAAATCATGCGTAGCATAATTCAACTCATGCGGTCGAAGCTGTCATGAGGCATATGAAACAACTCTTCCGTCTTGCATAAGTACACCTCCAACTCCCAAGCGAGGAGCGTCGCAATAAACTTGGAAATCCTTGCTTATATCAGGAAGAATTAGCACTTGGGCTGTAACCAAATGTTTCTTCAACTCCTGAAAACTGGCCTCACATTCTTCGGTCCATTTGAACTTGGTGTCCTTCTTCAATAACTCTGTCATGGGCTTCGCAATCTTGGAAAAATTCTCAATGAATCTCCTATCCCGCGAGTCCGAGGAAACTGCATATCTCTCCAACTGAGGTGGGTGCCACCCACTCAGTGACAGACTGCACCTTGGTAGGGTCTACTACTATACCTTCTCCTGATATAACATGTCCAAGAAATCCAACTTCTTTCAACCAAAACTCACATTTGCTGAACTTGGCGTATAGCTGATGTTCCCTGAGCTTCTCGAGAACTAAGCGCAAATGTTCCTTGTGTTCTTCTTCATTCTTCGAGTACACCAATATGTCATCAATGAACACCACAACAAACTTATCCAAGAACTCCATGAACACCTTATTCATCATTCTCATAAAATAGGCAGGGGCGTTAGTCAATCCAAAAGACATGACCGTGTACTCATATAGCCCATACCTTGTGGTAAAAGCTGTTTTAGGTATATCCTGTTCTCGGATCTTCAGCTGGTGGTATCCCGATCGAAGATCGATCTTGGAGAATACCTTGGCTCCCTATAGCTGGTCAAACAAATCATTGATCATCAGTAGTGGGTACTTGTTCTTGATTGTCACTTCATTCAATGCATGATAATCAACAACCATTCTCAAAGATCCATTCTTCTTCTCAACTAAGAGCACTGGGGCTCCCCACGGTGATGAACTTGGTCGGATGTAACCTTTCTCCAATAACTACTTAATTTGCTTCTTAATTTCCTCCAGATCATTCGCGGGCATTCGATACGGTCTCTTTGATATTGGTCCTGTGCCTGGTAACAACTCTATCAAAAATTCTATATCTCGATCTGGTGGCATGCCTGGTAGTTCCTCCGGAAACGTCGGGATAATCCTTCACAACTGGCACTTCCTCCTGAACAACTCCCGAAAGTGAATTCACTTGAGTCCTCCTTGGTGCATGCTTAGACACATACTTGATCTTTTTTCCTTCCGGGGTGGTGAGTAGTATTGACTTACTAGCACAGTCGATGTTTCCTCCATACTTCGATAACCAATCCATACCAAGTATTATATCCAATCATCGTGACTCCAAAATTATTAGGTCTGGGGGAAAAACATGGCTACCAATGGTTAATGGTAACCGATCACACCATCGGCTGGTCATATACTCCACTCCTGGCGAGCTTACTAACATGGGTGACCTAAGGGCTAAGGTTGGCAATTTAAACTTGTCCACAAATCACCTTGATATGAATGAATGTGATGCACCAGTGTCAAAAAGAACGAGAGAGGTAAATGACTTAATCAAAAACTTACCAATCATTGCGTCAGGCTACTCTTCAACTTCCTCCACGTTGGTGTGTTTCACTTGACCTCTGGTGAAGGGATTAGGCTTCTTTCCAGAGCTTCCATTTCCATTGCCATTCGTTATCTCGGGGCATTCATTGGCGTAATGTCCTGTCTTCCCACACTTGAAACAGGTAACGTGACTCAGATCCTTCTTGGCAGGTGTTGCTGGGTTGGAACGGCTCTGACTGCTGCTTCCTCCATTCCCATTTCCATTCTTAGGGCATTGTGGTTGTGTGAACTCCCTCCATTTGTGATTGTGGCCTGCATGGTTATGATGGGTAAGTCCTCCCGAGTTTGGGGTAAAGCGAGGCTTCTGCTGAGCTCTAGAGTTGTACTTCCCTTGTCCATACTTCTGTTTGCGGTTCTCAATCTACTACTGCTTGCCTTTAATCCTGAGAGCCCTATCTACCAACTCCTGGTAGTTGGCGAATATTGCCACCATCAACTGCATACTCAGCTCATTGTTCAACCCTTCCATAAACTTCTCCTGCTTCGCAGCATCTGTGGCCACATCATCTGGGGCATAGCGAGCTAACTTGCTGAACTCATCCACGTACTACCCCATAGTACGATTTCCCTGGCGTAAGTTGCAAAACTCACGCTTCTTCATGCTCATAGCTCCGGTTGAGACATGTGCAGTGTGGAATGCTTGTTGAAACTGATCCCAAGTGACAATGGCCACGGGGAAAGTGACTGTGTAATTCTCCCACCATGAGGTTGTGGGTCCATCCAGTTGATGTGCGGCAAAGCACACCTTTTCAGCATCTGTGCAACCTATGGTGGTCAGCTCCCTTCCAATCCTGTGGAGCCAGTCATCAGCAACAATCGGCTTGGTGCTGCTAGAGAACACCGGCGGATTCAACCTTAGAAAATGGGCTAGGGATTGTCAACTGGTAGTGGTGGCGGTGGGTTGTTGTTGTTGTTGTTGTTGTTGTTGTTGTTGTTGTTGTTTTTACCTTGGTTCTGTACTAGCAACTACATCAATGCATTCTGCTGTTGGATCAACTAAGTGAGCTCCAGTGAGAAGACAAATCCGGGGTCACGTCTCGAAGGCATCCGATAGGTTTAGAGGAGCGAGAATAGAATAGAGTGAGGTCTAAAGAGAGATCACTACCCATATGCACATGAGAAAACACATTCATTTCACACCACTCAATTCAAACAAGATCATACAATCGATCTAAGTTACCGTTACAAAATGCTTGGACTATTACTATATACATGGGAGAATACTACTAATAATATGGTGGTTGACTAGAAATTTTGATTGGTGGATGACTCCATGATATCTGCTCCAGCTTCGTCTTCATAATCATCATCGCTATCGGGGTCGGAGTCGGTGTCGTTGAGTATGATGTAGTCTTCAGAACGGATGTCCTTTTCAGGTTTGGGATCTCCCATGAATATTCCTAGCTTCTTTTTCAGGTCTTCATTCTTCTCCAGTAGTACAGCAATTTCTTCTTCATATCCATCGTGTGTAGACTTGAGTTCCTCTTCTAGCTCCATGTTCCGGGTCATCACCTTCTTCATGTCCATCATACTGGCGCACATCTGGTTCTCTTGGCGACGTATGTGCTGATTTAATTCCTATATGTAGGCTGCAATGGATCTATCCTTCCTGGTGCAAATCATCTCCCATTGCTCATCTCGGCGTCCACATATCTGGTAGATGGTGTCCTTAAGCTCCTTATTGTATACCTCGCCGATGCGTCCGATGGCGATGTGGGCGGCCATGCTCTTTCCTAGACTCCAGGTTGGTGCATCAAAGGAAAACTCCATGGGCTCGGTAACTAGCGTGAACGTCCTTCCTAGAACATTAACTCGTATCGTCCAGCGCTCCTCTTCTGGTAGAGTGGCGGTGTAGGTCCCGGTGAAGCTTGGTATTCCAATACTCAGGTACCTAGTGACTTCCTTCAAGTGTCGTCCCAAAGGGGTGTCGTCATCCGGTTGAGTGAACTTGTTCCCTGGGTCCACCATCTATAGAGTAGAAATGGAGAAGAGTCAGAAATGAGTAGAGAAGAGTATCCTGTGGCTTGTCCTAGTGGTTGCGTCCTACAGTCAGCGTGTGCTTTGATATCATTTTGTAGCGACCAGACCTCAGACGGTCAAGTATCTGTGCTTAAATGTCATCCCTGGATCGGTATTGCTGACACACACAGTACTTGAGGATTTATTGCAGAGTTTCAATCACACACACTTATTACATCAAGTGTCTCAAAAAGAGTACTTATTACAATAATATGGTTGAAGGCCATCTAAAGAAGATAACTGTGGAAGCTTCAAAGATAAATGAGTCCATCCAACTCCACAACAAAACTGAGTGCACGACAACAACCTAGCGCACCTTACTCCTCATCTGAAAATTCTGCAACATGATACGTTGCAGCCTGTGTAGGTCAGCACATGGAATATGCTGGCAAAATAACACTATAGAGCAATAAACAGAAATAACAGCTATCACTACATGCATATATGGCTGGTGGAGGCTCTACGGTTATCATTCGCATAAAACTAGTTTTTCCCTACAACAAAGGAATATATTTTATTTAACTACAAATTTGTTGAAATAATTGAGAAGGTAACCCCAACTCAATCCCAAAATTAAAGAAATTAATAATCCGACAAATTAATTAAGTAAAGTGATGAGATCAACATAATAATTCAAGCACCATATACTCAAGATGTCCATAACCGGGGACACAGCTAACCATGATTAGTTTATACACTCTTCAGAGGTTTGCACACTTTTCCCCACAAGACTCGATCTCCTCCGTTGAATTTCTCGCACTACATGATGTTTGAGAAACGGATGACCGAGACACAGTCTTTCAGAAGCATTAACTCTTTATGATGGGTAAACAGTACCACCTACATCCCCTACATCTGCTAGTCTACCACTAAAAGAGGTCACACAACATACTCAACTATGCCAGAGCCCATAATGGGTTGTGGCTGCAAATGGAAGTTTCTGGCATGAATAACATTATGATCCCTTTGAGCCTGGGTGGTAAACCATAGGATGATCACACGGGTTCCCTGGGATCTCCTTGGATAACACTGATTTATCCCCAGGTGCCCACAACCAATCCACCCAGATGTTTATTAAAGTGGCCACCTTAAGTTAACCCTTAGTTAATAATAACTCTCACATCTTTCATGAATTCTCTCAAACCCAAACCACGTCTACTAGCATAGCAGAGCAGTATAAGCACAACGTAGTAACACCCAAGGTTTGAATATAAGACATTAGGTTCCTACCTCATCAACTACTTCCCACTACCCACATGTTATCAATACCTATTCATGCAATGTTTGAGGGTTGAAACTAATGCATAAAAACTAGGTAATGAAGGGGTATGATCAAAGTGTTACTTGACTTGCTAACGATCGGAAAACCCTAGTGATTCGTAGTATCAAGCCTCGCACTCTGGAAACTCTATCGTGAACAAATAATAGCATACATAAGCACTCAAGCATAAGATGCAAAGGTAAAACCCAAAATAAAAGATCTAAACTTAAAGTTCAAGCGGATATCTTCGATTTGCAAAAAGAAACAATCGAATCGGAGTTACTAAACTCAAACTACGATCAAAAGAAGTTCAAATTCAAATATGCTTGAAACCAAATTTTAAAATTTCCAAAATCATGTTCACGTTGATTATATGGATAGAGGAGAACAATACGAAGATTTTGCTGTTGGTTTCACTGGATTTCGACAAACGAGCAAAATGTAGCGAAGGTTTTAAGATCAGGGACTAATCTGTGATAAAAGTAATTACGGATAGGTCCCTAGCTGGAAATAAAACTAAAAAGGAAAACCTAACGAACGAACGTTCGCCAATAGAAACTAACGAACGAAGTTCGTTCGCTAACAGAGAAGACCGGGTGAACGTTCGTTAAACAACGAACTAAAACTAAAACCAAACTAAACGAAATAAACCGAACAAAAAACCAAAAAAACTGGAGAAAACCGAATGGTTTTTATCGGTCAACGCGTCAGCAGGGCCAACGGCGAGATTCGGCGGAGGCAGGGCGAGGCTCCGGCGGTGGCGGCAGACGGTGGCAGTAGCAGCGGCTTCTAGCGGTGGCGGCGACGACGATTGTGAGGGGGTCGAGGGGGTCGGGTCCCGGCCTTATAAAGGCCGGAGGGCAAGGCGGCGGCCTTGTCCAACTTGGAGGAGGGGTCGGGCGGCGCGGGGCATGCCCGGACTCCTCCGGAGTCCAGCGGCGACACGGCGGCGCGACGCGAGGAAGACGGTGACGGCCTGCTGGGCCAAGGCCCGGCTCGACTAGGGCGGCCAGGTTGGGTCGCGCGTAGTTTTTTTTAAAAAAAATTCGCCGAAACAGAAACATTCAAAATAAAATAAATAAAATCCTAAAATCCCGAAAACAATTTTCACGGTCCTCTACTAATATTTTTGGACAACATGAACATTTTTCTGGGCTAAAATGCAATTTTCCCTAATTTATTCAAATAAAAAATCTCAATAAAAATTCAAATAAAATAAATATTTTTATTCAAAATTAAATTTCCATTATTTCCTCTATTTTTAAGAAGTCATTTTATCTTCTCTCAATACTTTATTTATTTTGAAACAATTGGAAAAATAATTTCAAATAAAAATCACTTTAATTGAATTTACCAATTTTGAAAAAAAACTCAAAAATGGATTTTATGAAAACCTACAACTCTCTCACATGGTCCTTGAGTTGCTTAAGGCCTCTTGGGTCAAAATGTCCAAATAAAACCAGTTCAAAAATGCAAAGGGCGTGGATGCATATGATGACCTAATGTTTAACATCCAAATTGAAAATTGGGATGTTACAGAAGCTGATTGATTTTCCACGAAAAACAAGCTGTCTTCCATCAGTGCTCTTTGCTTGTTACCCTCAAAGATGATATCCTTCATCAATTCACCTTGATTGCGTTGGAGACGCAGTCGTCTTTCACGTTGGTGCAATTTTATCACACAATTGGCTATGAACCAAATGTTTTCTCGAAGAAGGATCTACGTTGGTACTAAGAGCATAAGTTTTGTATTGATTTCTAAGCCTTGTCACAACTTTGTCTTCAGCTCCCCTGTAATTTTATTTCTCCAGCTATTAACTTTGATTAAAAATGGTGTGGACTAAAAACCTGGATGGACATAGTAGCCCTCCATTTTTATTTACTCTGCATATTATATTTGACTAAAGTCAAACTTTGTAAAGTTTGACCAAGTTTAGGCCGAACACAACAAACCATAATTATTGAGAGAGGGCAAACTGTACATACTCTCAAACCTTTCCGATAATTGAAATTAAAATTCTTTATTTTTACACACTCTCACACGTTTCTGATAATTTGCGCATGTGTGGTTGTTCACTTAAGGGAGGGTAGTGTACCGCATGTGAAGGACAGGAAGTGCGGCCAGGACGCGTGGATCGTTAGTTCATCGGAAGTAGTAGTTTTCTTCACTTGTACATTAAATAAAGAGTTTCGTTTCGTACTTACACAAATTAAAACGATTGTTGTGGAGAGAATAAGAAAACCACTCCGCTATATATTAGTAGTATACACGAGTACTATATGGACGCAGCATCATTGACTTAGTGCACCTGCCTTTGTGTGTATGATAGGTGGGACCAAAATGTGGCTGGCCCACCTGTCATACAGCCAAAGGCAGGTGCAGTTAAGGCACCGGAGCTCAGTCCGTAATACAGTATATATGTAGTACACTATATAAGCTGGATCCTCGGCGCTTGTTCGCTAGGGTTTGCACTCTCCACACTCTCGCCGCACTACATATATATACACGCTGGAGGCTCGGCGTTCCTTTGCTAGGGTTTGATATATTCACAATCTCTCACCCTCTTCACCAGATCTAAGCAAGACTATGTTGCGGCCTCTGTCTCTCTCTCCACCATCACAGCTGGTGAAGGAGGCATCCGGATCCCGTCGCACCGGGAAGGGGAGGAGGTGTAGCGTTCACTCTATCGCCTTCGGCGAGGGAGGCAATCCACTGTCGGCTGCATCGTTCTCTTTCACCCAGCACCTATGTGGGACGGCCACTGACCCCTTCTTCCGCGCTGCCGTACGTAGTGTGGGCAGATCCGGCCTCCCGCCGCACGCCTTGCCACATCTCGACGACCCTAAGGTATAAGTATCTTTGAAACCGTCATTGCTCTAGTTGCATGCAGATGTTTTTTGATTCTGTAGTCGAATCTAGGTCTTGGTTCAAAGAGGAAAGAAGAGTGCGGTGGGGTGGAGCATGAATGTAGGACGTGGTTCAATGAGGAAAGGAGGGAGGGAGAGTAGTATAGACTGGCTATCCAGCCGCTTTGTTGGTCAAAAGGGGGAAAAGGTGGTAACCCAGTACACACATCTGTAAGGAACCGATCTCTTTGTTCAAAAGGGAAAGAAACTGGGGGGTTGGGTAGTTTGTGCAGGACTAGGTTTGCTTCCCTCACATCGGAAAAAGGTTCAAAGAGAACAAATATGGGACCAACGCAGATATGTTGCTTGGCTACATACTCTGCATCACCCATTTATACGTGTGGACGCACATGGTGCTGGCATGTCCCATGTCCCATACAACTATTTTGCTATTGTTAATCTAAGAATGCTGCTGGAAAATTGAAGCAATGCTAGTGTTAAAAGTGAATTACATTCTTAACAAATGTTGTTTTAAGAGAATGTCTCTGTTAATATGAATCAATGCAACCATTTTAGAAATGCTACTGTCCAACTTTGTTTTCCATCAAGATAAGTTAGATGCTTCCTTTTGTCGCCGTTTGTTTCATCCTCCTTTATTGGCCAGTAACGGTTTCCTTTTTTACCTCTGTTAAAACAGGTATATCTATTCAACTTGTTTCTATAGCAAACTTAAATGTCACACCGGCGACTTTGCTTGATTTCAGTGCAACTGCACAAAACGAGACTAGATTTCCTATTCGTGTTGGCAGATTCGTAGGTGATCTTGTGTGCGTCATGATAGGTTGGTACTTGCCTTCATACACATGATGGTGCAGTGTGTTTTGAGATGTTGTGCTACTTGTATTGGTACTTTTTAAATAAATGTTGAATTGAAGCTATTGTATTGCTCTCTTTTCCCATTAAGTAGTGAACAAAAATGGTACCAACCTAGACATGATGCTTGTTGCTTTATTACAACAAACTCTGCATCACCCCCTTTATAAGTAGATGGAAGCACATGGTGTTGTTGCGCCCACTCTCCCCTAGAACTGTTTATGCTTTTTGTTAATCTAATGCCGCTAGTAAAATTAAGCAATGCCACTCTCAAAATTAACTACTGAATCTTAGTTCAAAACTGCAACACTTGTTGGGATTGGCGGGATTACCATTTTTGTGGCCGCATGTTTCATCCTCCTTTATTGGCTAGTAATTGATTCCTTTTTTGCCTCTGTTAAAACAGGGTTATATATTCAACTTGTTGCTACTGTGACATTTTGATTCGCTACGCGAAACACTTTTGTTTTATGAGTGTTTTGTGCAGTTCAACATGAATGTCACACCGGCGACTTTGCTTAATTTTGGTGGAACTGCACAAAAGGAGATCATGGATTTTCAATATGTGTTGGGATTTCTTTAAAGTCCTCCTCGCGAGTTGTTTCAAATCTTGGTCAAGACAGGTCAGTACCGACTTTCATCCACATGATGTTGTAGTGTGCTTTGAGATGTTGTGCTACTTTGTATTGGTACTGTTTTGGACAAATGTTGAATTGAAGCTATTGAACTACTGTCGTTTACCATTAAGTGGGCAAAAATTGTTCCAACACAGACATGATGCTTGTTGCTTTGTTACAACAAACTCTGCATCACCCCCTTTATAAGTAGATGGAAGCACATGGTGTTGTTGCGCCCACTCTCCCTGGAACTGTTTATGCTTTTTCTTAATCTAATGCTGCTAGTAAAATTAAGAAATGCCACTCTCAGAATTAACTACTGAACTGTTTTAAGAGAATTTCTATATTAATAAGAATCAATGCAACTGTTTTAGAAATGCTACTGTCTGATACGTCTCCAACGTATCTAATTTTTTTGTCATTCCATGCTATTATATTATCTGTTTTGGATGTTTAATGGGATTTAATATGCTCTTTTATATTATTTTTGGGACTAACCTATTAACGGGAGGCCCAGTGCCAGTTGATATTTTTTTCCTATTTCGGTGTTTCGCAGAAAAGGAATATCAAACGGAGTCCAAACAGAACGAAACCTTCGCGAGGATCTTTCTTGGAACGAACGCAATCCAGGAGACTTGGAGTGGAAGTCAGAGACGCAACAAGGCGGCCACGAAGCAGGAGGGCGCGCCCAGGGGGGTCGGCGTGCCCCCCACCCTCCTGGGCCCCATGGAGCTCAAAGGGCTTCTACATCAACCCCATAGCCTCTCCGATGAAGCGTGAGTAGTTTACCATAGACCTTTGGGTCCATAGTTATTAGCTATATGGCTTCTTCTCTCTCATTGGTTATCAATACAAAGTTCTCCTCGATGTTCTTGGAGATCTATTCGATGTAATACTTTTTGCGATGTGTTTGTCAAGATCCGATGAATTGTGGGTTTATGATCAAGATTATCTATGAACAATATTTGATTCTTCTCTGAATTTTTATATGCATGATTTGATATCTTTGAAAGTCTCTACGAATTATCGGTTTAGTTTGGCCTACTAGATTGATCTTTCTTGCAATGGGAGAAGTGCTTAGCTTTGGGTTCAATCTTGCGGTGCTTGATCCTAGTGACAGAAAGGGAACCGACACGTATTGTATTGTTGCCATCGAGGATAAAAAGATGGGGTTTATATCATATTGCTTGAGTTTATCCCTCTACATCATGTCATCTTACCTAATGTGTTACTCTGTTCTTATGAACTTAATACTCTAGATGCATGCTGGATAGCGGTCGATGTGTGGAGTAATAGTAGTAGAAGCAGAATTATTTCGGTCTACTTGACACGGACATGATGCCTATGTTCATGATCATGCCTAGATATTCTCATAACTATGCGCTATTCTATCAATTGCTCGGCAGTAATTTGTTCACCCACTGTAATACATGCTATCATGAGAGAAGCCACTAGTGAAACCTATGGCCCCCGGGTCTACTTTACATCATATAAGTTTCCGATCTAGAATTCTAGTTTACTATTTATTTTGCAATCTTTACTTTTCAATCTATACAACAAAAATACCAAAAATATTTATCTTATTATCTTTATCAGATCTCACTTTTGCAAGTGGCCGTGAAGGGACTGTACCCCTTTATCACGTTGGTTGCAAGGTTCTTAATTCTTTGTGCAGGTACTAGGTGATTTGCATGTAGTCTCCTACTGGATTGATACCTTGGTTCTCAAAAACCGGGGGAAATACTTACGCTATTTTGCTACATCACCCTTTCCTCTTCAAGGGAAAACCAACGCATGCTCAAGAGGTAGCAAGAAGGATTTCTGGCGCCGTTGCCGGGGAGATCTACGCTCAAGTCAAGACATACCAAGTACCCATCATAAACTCTTCTCCCTCGCATTTCATTATTTTCCATTTGCCTCTCGTTTTCCTCTCCCCCACTTCACAAAATTTGCCTTTTCTCGCCCTTCTTCTGTTCGTCCTTTTGTTTGCTCGTGTTACCATGTGCCTTCTATTTGCTTGCATCTTCGCTTGCTAAAAATCTATTGATATGGATCCTCATCCTCTTGCTAATCTTTTTAAAAGATCTAACTATGACGAACCAATTGCTAGTGAGTTTTGTGCACTAGATTATCTCTATGAAGTTTTGCTTGAAATTCGTGAATCTGAAAATTGTGATGAAGTACTTTATGAAGTGATTCACGATAGATCTTTGAATAAAAAGCATGATTGCAATGATGTTATTATAAATTCTATGAATGTCAATTGTGCTAATAATATGCAAAACTGTAAGCTTAGGGATGCTAGTTTTGCTATGTCTACTACTTGTTGCAATGATCATGATTGGGGCGATTCTTCTTATGATCTTGAAAATTTATTTAAGCCCCATGATGAATATGAGATTCATAATATTGTTTGCAATAATATTCAAAGTGGGTTTGGAAGAGTGTCAACTTTAGATCCCACATATTTGGAGAATGTTCAGTCTTATGAATTTTTTGATAAAAGTGGGTTTGGAGAGGTCATGACTTTAGTTAATGTTAATCCCACTATTCTGGAAGAGTGTCAACATTGCATGCATGTGGATCGTGTTGAAAATATTCTATGTGATAGCTATTTTGTTGAATTTGCTTATGATCACACATGTAATCATTATGAGAGAGGAAAATATGGTCGTAGAAATTTTCATGTTACTAAATTACCTCTCGTTATGTTGACATTGCTATTGTTTCTTTCCTCTTCCTTGCATATGCTAGTTTTTGCTTGCTATGATAATTCGTTTTCCTATAAAATGCCTATGCATAGGAAGTATGTTAGACTTAGATGTGATTCTCATATACTACATGATGCTCTCTTCGTGTTTGAATTGATATCTTTCATGTGAGCATCATTAAAATTATCGATGCCTAGCTGTGACGCCCCAAGACCGGAGCTTCAGATGCCTTCCAGGGTTTTCGAGATTCGTTGTGTGATTTGTTTTTTTTTGCTTGTTGCATTCATCATTGCATCATGTGCATTGCATCATTCATCATGCCATCATGTCTTTTTTTAACTCAACTAAATAAATGGCATGGATCTTTGATCCATTTAAATTGAGGGAATTCACAGGGTGAGTTCTCTTCATAACATATCTTCCTAATATTTAGGGAGCTATTATTAAATATTCCATTAACTTGGAACCACCCATAACACAATTCCACTACTCTTCAACTCTTCCCTTACCCGACTCAACCTCCTATCCTTTCTTTTCGACCTTTTAAGTTAAATTGCAAATTGGGTTGCAATTTTACATTCTCCATTAATGTCCCAAATCTGCCCATAAATCACATCTATTGTGTAGGGTCACCTCCTATAATTTCAACCCATTTGGAGTTCATTCGAATGGGTTTCGAAATTCAAACTTGCCGAGTTAAATCCAACGCGTGTGGATTTTACTTCCTCTAAAATTCCTCAGGCCATTTTTGTCAAATTCCTCGTATTTTTGCGAGTCCGAGAAATTTATCCGCGTACTCAAATTCTTTCCCTAACCTCCCTCTTTCCTTTTCTTCTCCTTAATTGTTTTCTTCTAAGAAAATAAGAAGAGAAGAGAGAAAGAGAGAAGGGAGCCCGCAGCCCAATTTGGCATAAGGCCCACTCCCCCGTAACCCTAGCGCCAGGGAGAGAGCCCATGTATTCGATCCCCAACTTCCCCTGCCTCCTCCTAGCGCCATCACCAGGGAACCGCACACCCGATCCCCATCTCCCCGATCCCCTCGTCCTCTCCCTCGTTCCCACACAGCGCTGCCACGCCCAGGAGAGGAGCTCCTCATCCTCGATCCCCTTGCCGCCACCACCACGAGTTACTCTCGCCGCCGCGCGTCCCATGCCTCTGCCGCCGCCGAGCTCCATCAAGTAGGCCACTCCGCGCGCGACCCGGTGCCTTGCTGCCTCCTCGCCCTCACTGCTTGCCCGTGCGCCATGTGTAACACCCACGATGCGGCTATATCTCCCACGTGTCGGAGCAGGACTTAGAGGCATAACCGCATAGTAGGCATGTCGCTAGAGGGGTAATCTTTACACATCCCATGTACTGAATAAGAGAGGGGTAAAGAGTTGGCTTAGAATCACCACTTCACACAATACATAAATATAGCATTACATCATCCAGAATACAATCGAGGTCCGACTATGGAACCAAAATAAAAGAAAGACCACCCCTAATGCTAGATCCCCGATCGCCCCAACTGGGCTCCACTACTGATCAAAAGGAAACGAACACAACAATGAAAAGGTCTTCATCGAGCTCCCACTTGAGCTGGGTTGCGTCATCTGCACTGGTATCATCGGCACCTGCAACTGTTTGGAAGTATCTATGAGTCACGAGGACTCAGCAATCTCACACCCGCGAGATCAAGACTATTTAAGCTTATGGGTAGGAAAAGGTAGTGAGGTGGAACTGCAGCAAGCACTAGCATATATGGTGGCTAACTTACGCAAATGAGAGCAAGAAGAGAAGAAAAGCATGGTCAAGAAGCTGTAATGATCAAGAAGTGATCCTGAAACTACTTACGTTCAAGCATAACACAAGAACCGTGTTCACTTCCCGGACTCTGCCGATAAGAGACCATCACGGCTACACACGCGGTTGATGCATTTTAATTAAGTTAAGTGTCAGGTTTTCTACAACCGGATATTAACAAATTCCCATCTGCCCATAACCACGGGCACAGCTTTCGAAAGTTCAAAACCCTACAGGGGTTTCCCAACTTAGCCCATCACAAGCTCTCACGGTCAACGAAGGATATTCCTTCTCCCAGGAAGACCCGATCAGACTCGGAATCCCGGTTACAAGACTTTTCGACAATTGTAAAACAAGACCAGCAAGACCACCCGCTGTGCCGACAAATCCCGATAGGAGATGCACATATCTCGTTCTCAGGGCACACCGGATAAGCTAAGCGTACAGGAGCCAACGTAACCCAAGTTGCCAAGGGACGGCCCCGCACGGTGCTCTAGTTTGGACCAACACTCAGAGGAGCACTGGCCTGGGGGTTTAAAATAAAGATGACCCTTGAGTCTGCAGAACCCAAGGGAAAAAGGCTTAGGTGGAAAATGGTAAAATCAAGGTTTGTCCTTGCTGTGGAGTTTTATTCAAAGCGAACTGTCAAGGGGTTCCCATTATAACCCAAACGTGTAAGGAACGCAAAATCAAGGAACATAACACCGGTATGAAGGAAACTAGGGCGGCAAGAGTGGAACAAAACACCAAGCATAAGGCCGAGCCTTCCACCCTTTACCAAGTATATAGATGCATTAAAGTAAACAATATATAATAATGATATCCCAACAATAATCATGTTCCAACAAGGAACAAACTCCATCTTCACCTGCAACTAGTAACGCTATAAGAGGGGCTGAGCAAAGCGGTAACATAGCCAAACAACGGTTTGCTAGGAAAGGTGGGTTAGAGGCTCGACATGGCAATATGGGGGGCATGATATAGCAAGTGGTAGGTATCGCGACATAGCAATAGAGCGAGCAACTAGCAAAGCAAAGATAGAAGTGATTTCGAGGGTATGGTCATCTTGCCTGTGATCCCACAAGGAAGAAGAACGAGTCCATGAAGAAGACAAACGGACGTAACCGAACGAATCCTCACAAATGCGACGTTACCGGAACTAACCCGAAGAAGCAACACTGGAAAGAAGCAAACAACATAGTAAACAACCATCACATAAACATGGCATGATGCACAACCAAGTATGATGCATGTCCGGTTTAATGAAGCATGGCATGGCAAAGTGCACAAGAAATCCTACAAATTAAGTGGAGCTCAATATGCAACTTCGTTGCATATTGACGAAACACCACGTGACTTATTTAGTTCTCTCTCGTTTAGGTACCCAACAATATTAAATGTTGATTAACATGGCAAGAGATGAAGCAAATGAAAACTACATATCTAGGCAAGTTTAAATGAGGCCGGAACAACAAAACAACAAGTCCGGAAACTCCTCATGTGCATATTTTAGGTTTGGTATGTTCTGTCCTAAACCATATTTTAGAGTTTTTAAACATGCAAGATGAATGCACCATGTTAAACTAGGCATTTTTCTACCCCATTTACGTATAAAGTTCATTAAATTTGGAGCTACGGTTATTTAGTTATGAATCTAATCATTTTAGCAAGTTATTTAAGCAAATTTAAACAAACAACATTTTAAATATTTTAAACATGCATGAAAGTTGGATATTATGAATCTAGATGCAATTATAAGCATTTTGCATATTTGAAGTTTTTACATATGATGCATGGTTATATAGTTATTAAAAGCATGGACTTGAAGGGCTTTTCTGCAAAACAGCCATCTCTGGATAATTAGGAAAATCGCAGATCGGGAAAAAACAATATGGGCCGAATCTTCCACCCAACCGTGTACAGGAGGGGGCACTGGAAGTGGCCTCACCATGGGCTTCGGCCCAGCTGGAGGGGAAGCAGGCCGGTCGGTTGAGAGGGTAGGCCGGGCAAAGTGAGCTGGGCCTGCAGCGGTGTGGCTCACCCGATGGATCTGGAGGTCAACAGGCGCGGCTCTGGGCCAACTCCAGATCGAAGCGAGGCGCTGGCAGAACGAGCTGCTGCACGTTGCTGAAGAACAGCCGCAGTAACAGGTTCAGGCGACGTACGGTGAGAACGCCGCCGGCGACGTGGGACTTGGCACGACATTGGAGAGGAGGCAGGCGGTGGATGTTGCGGGCCTGGGTAGTCCGAGGGTTGGGGAAGGCGGTTCCCGGCGACGAGGATCTCCGGCGGTGGCTCTGCTCGATCGAGCAAAACGGGCATCAGCGGGTTCGAGCGGGCGAAGCAGGGGAGACAAGCGGCAACGACGACCTTAACGGCACGAGGCTGGAGATGGCGGGGCATGACGGTGGTGACCTACTGGTGGGTCTCCGGCGACGAAGCTGCCAGTGGTGACGCGAGGTGGTTGAGAAGGCTGGCGTTGGGGAGGAGCTCGAGGTCGTCCACGGGGTCGGGTGCTCTCCTGTTCATACCTGGTACAGAGACGGAGAGGGAGTTGAGAGAGAGGAGGAGAAGGAAACAGGAAGGAGGAAGGGGAGCAGAGGGGCGGCCTGGTCCGGTTACCTGCCGGACGGCGACGAGGTGTTGCGCGAGGGGAGGAGCGCGTGGCTGGTGATGCAGAGGAGCGGGACGACGCAGAGGTTGAAGAAGCTCGGGCATGAGCAGGGGATCGAGCCCCTGGCTCTCTACTGCGGGTGTTCATGGCGACGATGACCTTCTTTGAATACGAAAGAGACGAAGAGTTTAGGGCGAAAAGAGAGAAGGATGGGAAGAAGAAAGGAGCAGGGGAGGTCGGTCCTGGTCGCCAGTGATGGAGCTTCGGTTGCCGGCTGGTGCTCGAGCTGTTGGGCCCCCGGGCGTTCACGGCTGCAGGAGGTGGACGATGGGATCAGGGGTGGCGCTAGTTGGTGGGGACTGGGGAGAGATCAAGAGGTGGAGGGCTACCATTTGGGTGGATCGAGAGAAGATCCCGAGGAAGAAAGGATCTGGCAGCGATGGGACAAGCTCCCGAACAACAAGGAAGAGCGGGTGGAGGCGACTTCGGGATTGGGGAGGAGTGGATCTGGGAGGATCCCAAGATTGAGAGTGGCGGCGGCAGGTGAGGGATTGGATGGAAGGGGCTGCCTAGACTAGGGTTTTTGGACCTATATATATATATATATAGCATGTGGGTTAGATTAGGGTCGATCTAGTCCCTCCGATCTTACTCGGACAGACTCGGATAAAAAGGTTAGGGAGCCCAATTAACAAAACGAAGATGGTTTATAGATGTTAGGGGATGATTTGAAAGCAACGGTGATGACTAATCAGTTCGGGTTCAGGCAGTTTCGGACGCGCACGAGGGGGTCGAGAACTGTGCGGAGAGGGGGGTCTGACAAAAGGCCACGGAGGCAGGGGTTTGATGGGCTGGTTTAGAGTGGAAGTGGGCTGTGAAGAGAGAAGAGAAGGAGAGCAGCCCGACAACTGTTTCCGGAGACCGAAAACGTCCGACGATAGACCTGCTACTATTGCCGCTACAGTTTAACGGTTGGGTTATCGAACGAACTCCGAATGCGATGAGATTTGACAGGCGGTCTACTGACAACATAAAAACACCGCATGTCAACTTTCAACCCATTCGGAGAACATTTTCCGGCCACTTATAAAATATTATTTCGGACATTCCACGGGCGCGTGCAAGCGTATCTGGGCTCAGAATGGACAACGGAGGGAACGGCGAGACCCGGACGAATGCAAGTTTTGAAAACATGATGATGCAATGCATATGATCACAAGACCTGATGCAACACGCAAGCGAATGACATGGCAACATTAGCGAATAACTGGAGGACACCTGGCACATCGGTCTCGGGACGTCACACCACGCGGCCTGATGCCGGCGGCCAGCGCCGCCGTGGCCGTACCCTCACCCGTCCGCCTCAGCGCCTCCTCCTGCTTGCGCCTCCCACTCCTACATGGCCGCCCTAGGCTCCTCAGGAAGCCACGCTGCCCGCCTCTGGCCATGTCTCCGATGAGATCCCGGCAGCCCCACGCCGAAGCCGCCGTTCCTGCGCTGCCGCCGGACCATCTTGCCTCCTCGCGCGCCCGTGGTCCTCCAGAAGTCTGCGCTGACTCGCCCGCCTATAAGGAACGCCCTGGCTGGCCCCTCCGTGACCTTGGCATGAACCGAGCTTCTTCCTTCCCGAGGTCTCCTGACCTGTCAAGTTCTGTACACGAGACTACATCTCCGGGGATTACCGTGACCGTGTTTTTGGCCTACTACCACTGCGGTTCGTCAAGGCCACCAAGTTCGACTACGGGGATTCACCAAGTACCATTCGGATGCACCAAGTTCGACTACATGGACCGCCAAGTTCCTCCACAGATGACTCGAACGGCTACAAAACGTGAACCACTACCGTCGACCCGCAAAGACCCCGTGCACGTCAAGTTCCGTGTTGTTGACCCCGAACCTCTACGAAAACATGTACGACTACTTCCATGGACGAAGACCCGTGTATAACTACTGTCACCGAAGGCCATAGAGTGAACGTCTACCCACATCGTGTATTTGACCAAGTTCGATGACGACCTCCGAAGAACTCGGATTCACCAAGTTCTACTACCGTCGCCCCCGGAAACCTTGGATTCATCAAGTACCTCTCCAAAAACGAACATGAACCACTACTTCCCTCGACGACCCGTGAACGACTACTTCCACTATGAACTCGTTCCACCCGAAACGCATGCTTCGAACGTATAACCCCGAGACGACCGCCCGTGGACCGAATGCTTGCGATGTATGAGTTGAACCGTGTGTTGCTCCATGTCCGAATTGTTCTTTGTGACTTCCTCGTTGCCATGCCGTCCACCCGTGGGAACCCGGCAACCGGGATCACCCCATCATCTTGCATGACACACTCACACCCACTTCCTTTTGCACCGGTATCCCTATGAGCTACCGGATCATCGGAATGTTGTTGTGGCATCATTTTCGGATTCGTTGCCGTGGCACCCCTTTCATTTCCGACACAATGACAAATGCCTCATATCTTATCATGTCAACATTTTCATAAATACTGCATAAAAATTGCAAATGTCATCCGCATCATGATAACAACATCAAGAATGTTTAAATTGTTGTTTGCATTAATTTGCTAAATGCATATAGGGATTTACTAGATTTGTTGTTTGTTATATCCAGCCCCATTTAAATTGTTTAGATGGTATAGTTTTGTTATGCTTCACCTCTTGCCATGCTAAAAAACATTTAATATTGTTGGGTACATAAACGGGAGAGGACTAAATAAGTCATGTGGTGTTCCATCAATATGCAACTCATTGCATATTAAGCTCCACTTAATTTGTAGTATTGTTTGTGCACTTTGCCATGCCATGCTTCATTAAACCGGACATGCATCATACTTACTTGTGCATCATGCCATGTTTATGTGATGGTTGTTTACCATGTTGCCTGCTTCTTTCCAGGTTTCTTCTCTCGTTAGCTTCAGTTCTGTTCCGGAGTTGTGAGGATCCGTTCGATTGCGTCTGTTTGTCTTCTTCATGGACATGTTCGTCTTCCTTGCGGGATCTCAGGCAAGCTGACCATACCCTCGAAATCACTTCTATCTTTGCTTGCTAGTTGCTCGCTCTATTGATATGCCGCGATACCTACCACTTTCTATATCATGCCTCCCATATTGCCATGTCAAGCTTCTAACCCACCTTTCCTAGCAAACCGTTGTTTGGCTATGTTACCGCTTTTGCTCAGCCCCTCTTATAGTGTTGCTAGTTGCAGGTGAAGCTGAAGTTTGTCCCATGTTGGAACATGGATATGTTGGGATATCACAATATCTCTTATTTAATTAATGCATTTATATACTTGGTAAAGGGTGGAAGGCTCGGCCTTATGCCTGGTGTTTTGTTCCACTCTTGCCGCCCTAGTTTCCGTCATACCGGTGTTATGTTCCTTGATTTTGTGTTCCTTACGCGGTTGGGGGAATGGGACCCCCTTGACAGTTCGCTTTGAATAAAACTCCTCCAGCAAGGCCCAACCTTGGTTTTAACATTTGCCACCTAAGCCTTTTCCCTTGGGTTCTGCAGACTCAATGGTCATCTTTATTTTAAACCCCCGGGCCAGTGCTCCTCTGAGTGTTGGTCCAACCTGTCAGTCGCCGGTGACCACCAGGGGCAACGCTGGGTTGCCCTACCGGAAGTTTGGACAATCCGGTGTGCCCTGAGAACGAGATATGTGCAGCTCCTATCAGGATTTGTCGGCACATTTGGGCGGCTTTGCTGGTCTTGTTTTACCATTGTCGAAATGCCATGTAACTGGGATTCCGAGTCTAATCGGGTCTTCCTGGGAGAAGGAATATCCTTCGTTGACTGTGAGAGCTTGTGATGGGCTAAGTTGGGACACCCCTGCAGGGTGTGAGATTGCTGAGTCCTCGTGGCTCACAGATACTTCCGAACAGTTGCAGGTGCCAATGATACCAGTGCAAATGACGCAACCCAGCTCCTGTGGGAGCTCGATGAAGATCTTGTTCATTGTGTTGTTTCGTTTCCTGTTGATCAGTAGTGGAGCCCAGTTGGGACGATCAGGGATCTAGCATTTGGGGTTGTCTTCTTTTATTTTGGTTACGTAGTCGGACCTTGATTGTATTCTTGGTTGATGTATGTTATATTGATGTATTGTGTGAAGTGGCGATTGTAAGCCGACTCTTTATCCCTTTTTTATTCAGTACATGGGATGTGTAAAGATTACCCCTCTTGCGACATGCCTACCATGCGGTTATGCCTCTAAGTCGTGCCCCGACACGTGGGAGATATAGCCGCATCGTGTGTGTTACAAGTTGGTAATCAGAGCCTTCCCCGACTTAGGAGCCCCCTGCTTGATCGAATCGCTGACGTTGTCGAGTCTAGAATAAAATGTTTTGAGTCTTAGGATTATATATATCGGAGAGTAGGATTCTTTTTACTCCTCAGTCCCTTCGTCGCTCTGGTGAGGCCTCCTGACGTAGAGTTTTGACTCTTCTCTCCTCAAATTTCACGAATTTTTTTTAGGATCACGCGGGTATCTTGGAATCGTTCCGATGGTTGTGTGACGAGAACATTGTTCTTGGTGCCTCCTGACATTTAGGGGTTCTGGCAGTGTCCCGGGGAGTTGAGCTCCGAGGTGTTGTCGTCACAATTTTATCGTTGCAGTTCTGGAATACCTGAGTTCGCCGACATCGAAAATCTCCTTTATGCAGTTGTTGGTGAGATAACCTCGGCGCCACCCAGTACTAGGGCGGGAGTTCGTGAGTATTGCCATAACTTGTATAACGGATGCTTTTCGATGGTTGAGGTAAATGATTTCCGAAGGTTTCTTGGTTATGTGTTAAAGGATGGATATAGCTGGATGTAGGTATTGTTAGTTTGGGTGAGATATTATGCTTCCCCTGTATCCCCAGCACCTGATTTCATAACAAGGAAGTTTCGGGAGTTTATAAGTGGGAATTCAAGTATCACGTAGGATATCTTTCCAACAGACACATGGTACGATATGGGATCTATCATATGTTTGTTTCCGGCTTACTCTGCAAGCCAATCCTTTGGTTTGTTTTCAGTTGTGGTATTCGAGTTGCTTCAATGTCAAATGTGGATTCCATACCTTTCCTAAGTGGTATTCTCATATTTCTATGTGAATACTAATCCTTCATGATAATTGAGATTGTCATGTCAATCCTTTTCAACCGTTGTGTTTCACTTCAAGACGATTCGATCATTTCAACATTCGCAAGATCAACTCTAAGTATTCTCAACGGTGTTTGTTTCATTCGTCCCAAGTTGCCTTTATTTTTCCCGCCCTCCCACCCTTTTTTCTTCAAGTACTCGGATTTCTTAATCAAGTATCCTTTTATTGATGGGAAGCCTCTCCATTCTTTTCCGTCAATGTTCGTATCCGGTGATTCTCATGAAGATTCTAGTGGAGCTTCAAGTTCATCATTCTTCGTTCTTTCTCTTCTCCGGTGGATTCAATTCAAGCTTTCGGTGTTGATCATATCTTTTTCCCTGTTTCAAATGCTTTCTCATGCCGTTGCACCTCTTAATATTTTCACATCTTGCTATTAATGTTATCTGGAGTGCTGAAGACATCTCAGAAGACTCGTCTTTTCATTCAAGATCCATTCAACCTATTCAAGGTTGTTATCTCATTCAAGCCATTTAATTCAATCGGTGCAATCTCCCTTCAAAACCATTTCAACGGTGTATCTTTTGAGTGGGCCCATAACCCACAGGTCTTCTCCTAGGATCTTACCTGACTCTTCTATTTTTTCCGAAGCTACTCTTAAATTCTTTTCCAAGTTTAACGTAAGAATGAATTATGATCAGTCATATGTCTTCCTCCAAGATCTTTCAAATTCTTTCATTGTTGGCTCAACCTCTTCGCTTTCGATTCTCCCGGGGTGTCTCATAAATTATCATGGTGGTGTTTCCCGTCGTCATTCTCGGATTTGAAGACTGAAGACAAGTTCCTCTTAAATCCTTACCCGTTATCCCAAAGATTCATGGTGCTAGCTTGATGCCATCCTCTCATAATTGTTTTCGATTGTGAGAATTCTTTTCACCCATCCGGAGCATTTCAGGAGTCTTTTCAGTTTGATTCTATGGAGCCCATCATCTCAAAATTATTCATTTCAGCTTTCAGCTCTCGTTCTCCAAATCTTACAGGTGCATCATTCAAGTATTACCTAATCAACTCGGGATCTCTTCGTTCACTTGTATCTAAATCCCCTCAAGTATGTTCATTCGTTCTACATATTCTTCCCGGTAAATTGTGCCTTTGCTACTTTCATTTTCAATTCTTACGGCGGTTCATTCAAGATTCCTCTTCTCTTGGTACCATATCGATTCATTCGTTGTTTCAAACCCAACCGGTGATTCGTTGAAGACCTTTCTCAAGTTTGCGCTATATCTCTCTTAATCCTTTCTACGAGAATAAGTAGTATGCCAAATCCGTTGCTTGTCATTGTAGCGACCAGACCTCAAAACAGTCTGATCTCTATGCTCCGGTGTCATCCCTGGATCAGTAATGCTCACACCACACAGTACTCGGAGGATTTATAGTAGAGTATCAATCACACACTTATTACATCGAGTGTCTCAAAAGAGAACTTAATACAATAAATATGGCTTAAGGCCATCTAATAACGATAACAGTGGAAGGCTTGGAAGATAAGTGAGTCCATCAACTCCAACGGCATCACTGAGTATAGAACCACGACCTAAAAACTCCTTAATCGTCGTCTGAAAAGTCTGCAACATTAACGTTGCAGCCCGAAATGGGTCAGCACATGGAATATGCTGGCAATGTAACACATAGAGAGTAATGGAATGAAGCAGCTAAACTATATGCATATTTGGCTGGTGGAAAGCTCTATGGTTACAGTTTTGCGTAAAGCCAATTTTTCCCTACTGCAAAGGAATAAAATTTATTTATCTATCATGGTATTTGTTAAACATTGAGAATGGTTGACAGCATTCTCAATCCCAATTAAGCATCATCATTAAACAAAACCCAACAAAATTAATTTCAAGTAACATGTTGAGATTCACATGATAATCCAGGTACTAGATACTCAATATGTCCATAACCGGGGACACGGCTAATCATGATTAGTTTATTACACTCTGCAGAGGTTTGCGCACTTTTCCCCACAAGACTTGATTGCCTCTGTTTGGTTTCTCGCACTACATGGTGTTTGAGAAGACGGATGACCGAGACATAGTCTTTCAGAAGCGCTAGCACCTTACGATGGGTAGACCATACCACCTACATCCCCTACATCTGCTAGTCTACCACTGTAAGAGTTCGCATGACTTAGTCAACTATGCTAGAGCCCATAATAGCTTGTGGCTGCACACGGAAGTTTCTAGCATGAATAATCTCATGATCCCTTTGAGCCTGGGTGGCGGTCCAAAAGAAAACGGGCAAGTCCTGGAATACCCAGGTGCCTCAATCCACCCAGATGTGTGTTTAAGTTGCCACCTTAGATAAACCATTAATTAACAAACTCACATCTGTCATGGATAGCACTCACCCAATCCACGTCTACTAGCATAGCATGGCATAATAAGCAAACGTAGAAGTAACTCCCAAAGGTTTGATAATAAACAGGTAATAGGTACTACCTCAACTACTACCCATCCCACAATTTAATTAGATCCTAATCATGCAATGTGTGAGGATTGATCTAATGCAATAAAACTGGGTAGTAGGAAAGTATGATCAAAGTGTTACTTGCCTTGCTGATGATCCGGGAAACCTAGTGATTCGAAGTAACAAGCGGCGCACTCCGGGTATTCTATCGCAGACAAACAAACAAGCATACAATAAGTACTCATCTAATGCACAGGTAAAACTCAAATAAGAGATCTAACCAGATGGTTCAACTTAAGAACTCCGGTTTGCAAAAAGAATCAAATCGAACGAAGCAACGAAAGTCAAACGGCGAGAGAAAACAACTTCGTTCTACTAATCCGGATCTAGGGCAAATTTTACAGTAGCAAAAATTTGTTTAAGTTCGTTAAACGGATAGAGGGTTTCGAGACGAAACTCTAGGCGCTTGAATCGCCTGATTCCGATAAACGAGCGAAAAGTTATACTAAATCAAAAATCGGATCAGGAATGGCGATCAGAAAAATCGCGGATTTAATCCGAGAAAAAGAAAAATGATGAAGGCTCACTAAATTAAATAAACCGGAAAAACCGACCTATTTAAAAAAACTGAATCTAAAAAAAAGACGGAAAAACCGAACGGTTTTTCGAAAAAAATAAAAAAAACGGCACAGATTTCGAGGCGGCGAACCTCGGGCGGCGTGCGGCGGCGGCGGGGCGGCGGGGCGCGGCGGCAGCGGCGGCAGCGGCGGGGGGGCTGGGGCGGCGCTAGGGTTCGGCTGGGGCTGGGGCTGGGCCTCCCTCGGCTTATAAAGGCTAGCCGGGCCGGAGTCCTAGTCGGACACGGCCTGTAGGTCGGTTCGTTTTTTTAATAATTACGCGCAGAAGAAAAATAAATAGAAATATTAAACTGACTCAAAAAATTCCGAAATAAATTTTCTCGGGCTTCTAAAATCAAGCCGCACAAGGTGAAAATTTATTTGGGACCTAAATGCAATTTTGAAAAACGTACATTTTTCCTAAATTCAAATAAAATAACGAAAAACTCCGAAATAAAATCTTATTTGATTTTATTATTAAATCCTCAATATTTCTTTATTTTGGGAAAGTCATTTTATTCCCTCTCTCATATTTTTGTAATAGAAATAATTGATGATAAAATAAATAAAATCAAATGATCCTATTCTCAAAATTTGAGAGAACTCAAATATGAAAATAACGAAATCCCCAACTCTCTCTGTGGGTCATTGAGTTGCGTAGAATTTATAGGATCAACCAAAATGCAAAATAAAATATGGTATGCAATGATGATCTAATTTATAACATTCCAAATTGAAAATTTGGGATGTTACAAACCTACCCCCCTTAAGATGAATCTCGCCCTCGAGATTCGGGTTGGCTAGAAAATAGGTGAGGGTGGTCCTTGAGCAAATCTTCCTCTCGCTCCCAGGTGGCTTCATCCTCTGTGTGGTGGCTCCACTGAACTTTGCAACACTTGATAACCTTGAGGCAGGTGACTCGGCTGGCAAACTCGAGGATCTTAATTGGTTTCTCCTCGTACGTCAAATTGTTATCCAACTGAATAGTTTCCAAAGGCACTGTGTCTCTCAACGGTATGTCAGCCATCTCCGCATGACACTTCTTCAACTGGGAAACGTGGAACACATCATGAACTCCTGAAAATCCTTCAGGCAATTCCAACTTGTAGGCCACTTCTCCCATACGCTCCAAAACTCGATATGGTCCTACAAATCGTGGTGCTAACTTCCCTTTAACTCCAAAACGCTTTGTTCCCCGAAGTGGAGATACTCGAAGATAAGCTCTATCTCCGACTTCGTAAACTGTCTCCTTGCGTTTAGAATCTGCATAACTTTTCTGCCTGGACTGGGCTATCTTGAGCCTATCGCGAATCAACTTCACCTTCTGTTCAGACTCTTTAATCAAGTCAGGACCAAACAACTGGCGGTCTCCAACTTCGTCCCATGACAACGGTGTCCTGCACCTCCTTCCGTACAAGGCTTCGAAAGGGGCCATCTTTAAACTGGTTTGGTAATTGTTGTTGTAAGAGAACTCTGCATATGGCAAATTATCGTCCCAACTAGATCCATAATCTAGCGCACAAGCTCTCAGCATATCCTCCAAAATCTGATTGACTCTCTTGGTCTGTCCATCCGTCTGTGGATGAAAAGCTGTACTGAATTCTAGCCTGGTACCCAAAGTTTCGTGCAACTGCTTCTAGAACTTTGAGGTAAACTGGGTTCCTCTATCTGATACAATACTCCTTGGAACTCCATGCAAACATACGATCTTGGTCATGTATATCTTTGCCAACTTAGCACTGGTGTAAGTGGTCTTTACTGGGATGAAATGAGCTACTTTCGCCAATCGATCAACTACAACCCAAATTGAGTCATAGCCTGAACGAGTCCTGGGTAATCCCATGATAAAATCCATGCCTAGCTTATCCCACTTCCATTCGGGTATCGGCAATGGTTGTAACCATCCTGCTGGCTTCTGATGCTCTGCCTTTACTCTCTGACATACATCACAAACTGCTACAAACTCCGCAATATCCTTCTTCATTCCGGTCCACCAGAAAATATCCTTCAAATCCAAATACATCTTGGTATTTCCTGGGTGAATTGAATATGGTGAATCGTGTGCCTCTTGTAGTATCAACTTCCTGATCTCCGGGTCATTGGGCACGTAAACGCGGTCTTCAAACCATAGGGTATCGTGCTCATCCTCACGAAATCCTTTAGCTTTTCCTTTGCTCAGTTTCTCCTTAATAGCGGCAATCTCTTTGTCAGTCTTCTGAGCTTCCCTGATTCTATCCATCAAGGTTGACTGAATCTCCAATGCTGCTACATAGCCTCTTGGAACTATTTCCAAACATAGTTCATGAAGATTTTCTGCTAACTCCTTGGGTATTTCTCCCGTCATTAACGTATTAACATGACTCTTACGGCTTAATGCGTCAACTACTACATTAGCCTTTCCGGGATGGTATTGCAATCTCATATCATAATCCTTGATGAGCTCCAACCATCTCCTTTGTCTGAGATTCAACTCCTTCTGTGTGAAAATGTAATTCAAACTCTTATGATCCGTGTACACTTCGCAATGGTTTCCAATCAGAAAATGTCTCCAAGTCTTCAGTGCATGCACTATGGCTGCTAACTCCAAATCATGCATGGCATAATTCAACTCATGAGGCTTCAGTTGTCTTGAGGCATATGAAACAACTCTCCCTTCCTGCATAAGCACTGCTCCAAGTCCTCGACATGAAGCGTCGCAATACACCTCATAATCCTTGGTCTGGTCTGGCAAAATCAACACTGGTGAGGTAACCAAGCGTTTCTTCAACTCCTGGAAACTAGCCTCACATGCCTCCGTCCATATGAACTGGTATCTTTCTTTAATAACTCAGTCATAGGCTTCACAATCTTTGAGAAATTCTCGATAAATCTCCGGTAGTATCCTGCGAGTCCAAGAAAACTTCGGATCTCTCCAACTATTGTTGGGGCTTCCCACTTGGTCACAGTATCAACTTTAGTGGGATCAACTACTATACCTTCTCCAGATATAACGTGTTCGAGGAATCCTACTTCCTTCAACCAAAACTCACATTTGCTGAACTTGGCATATAATTGATGTTCTCTGAGCTTTCCAAGTACCAAACGCAAATGCTCCTTATGCTCTACTTCATTCTTCGAATAAACAAGGATATCATCAATGAACACTACGACGAACTTATCCAAAAACTCCATAAACACTTTGTTCATCATGTTCATAAAATAGGCAGGTGCGTTAGTCAGACCAAATGACATAACGGTATACTCGTACAGCCCATACCTGGTGGTAAAAGCTGTCTTAGGAATATCCTGTTCTCGAATCTTCAACTGGTGGTATCCTGATCGCAGATCGATCTTGGAAAATACCTTAGCTCCTTGCAATCGATCAAACAGATCGTTGATCATTGGTAGTGGGTACTTGTTCTTGATCGTTACTTCATTCAATCCTCGATAATCGACAACCATCCTTAACGATCCATCCTTCTTCTCCACTAGAAGTACTGGCGATCCCCAAGGCGAAGAACTTGGGCGGATATATCCCTTATCCAGTAACTCCTTAATCTGCTTCTTAATTTCCACCAAATCCTTTGCTGGCATCCTATATGGTCTCTTTGATATTGGCCCTGTGCCTGGCAATAGCTCAATCAAAAACTCAATATCTCTATCCGGTGGCATGCCTGGCAACTCCTCTGGAAATACTTCAGGGAAATCCCTTACCACTGGTACTTCCTCCTGCACAACTCCTGTTAGGCAATTTACTTGAGTCCTCTTTGGCACATGCCGGGATACATACTTGATCCTTCTTCCTTCTGGGGTGGTAAGCAAAATTGACTTACTAGCACATTCAATATTCCCTTCATACTTTGATAACCAATCCATGCCTAATATCACATCCAATCCTTGGGATTCCAATACTATTAGGTCTGAGGGAAAAACATAGTTATCAATCCTTAATGGTAACCGATCACACCATAGACTAGCCATATATTCTGCTCCAGGCGAGGTTACTAACATGGGTGACCTAAGGGCTTGGGTTGATAGGTTATACTTATCCACAAATCCCCTTGAGATGTATGAATGCGATGCACCAGTATCAAAAAGAACGAGTGCAGTAAATGACTTAACCAAAAACTTACCTATTACTGCATCAGGCTGAGCTTCAACCTCCTCCACGCTAACGTGGTTTACCTGTCCCCCGTTGAAAGGGTTTGGCTTCTTCCCAGAACTTCCATTGCCATTTTGGCCTTCGGGACATTCATTGGCATAATGTCCGGTCTTCTGACACTTAAAGCAAGTGACTTGGCTCAGGTCCTTCTTGGCTGGGGTTGATGGGTTGGTGCGATTCTGGCCGTTGCTTCCTCCATTGCCATTACCATTCTTGGTGCCATTGTGATTGTGCGAGCTACCTCCTCCATGGGTATGCTGAAAATGTCCTCCCGGTCTAGGGGTAAAACGTGGCTTCTTCTGACCTCCTGAATTGTACTTCCCTTGTCCATACTTCCTCTTGCAATTCCCAATTTGCTGCTGCTTCCCTTCAATCATAAGAGCATGATCTACCAACTCCTGGTAGTTGTTGAAGGTGGCTACCATCAACTGCATGCTCAACTCATCATTCAGTCCTTCCAGAAACTTCTCCTGCTTAGCTGCATCCGTAGCGACGTCATCTGGGGCATAACGTGCTAACTTACTGAAGTCCTCCACATACTGGCCAACTGTCCGTCCTCCTTGGCGCAAGTTGCGAAACTCACACTTCTTCATGGACATAGCTCCTGCTGAAACATGGGCAGTACGAAAAGCCTGCTGAAACTGGTCCCATGTGACAGTGTCGACTGGGAAAGTGGCTGTGAAATTCTCCCACCATGATGCTGCGGGTCCTTCTAACTGATGTGCGGCAAACTTCACCTTCTCCGCATCTGTGCATCCTACTGTGGTCAACTCCCTAGCTGTCTTGCGGAGCGAATCATCTACTACTATCGGCTCGGTGCTACTGGAAAACACCGGCGGATTCAGCCTAAGAAAATGGGCTAAGTGATCAATAGGTGGTGGTGGTGGTGGGTTGTTGTTGTTGTTTCCCTGATTCTGATTCTGGACTAGCAACTGCATCAATGTGTTCTGCTGCTGGATCAACTGGGTGAGCTCCGGTGGAAAGCAAAATCTGGGGTCACGTCTCGGAGGCATCTGAGGGTTTAGAAAAGATGAGATGTAAGAATAGAGGGGATCTAAAGAGAAAACACTACCCATATGCACATGAGGCAAAAGCAAACAATTCACTTCACTCAATCAAACAAGGGCATACAGTCGATCTATCTATCGCAGAAGTGCTCGGACTACTATATTTACATGGTGGACTACTACTACTGATGAGGTGGCATACTAGAAATATTCTTCGGTTGCAGACTCCATGATATCTGCTCCAGCTTCATCAACATAGTCATCATCGCTACTATCTAGATCCGAGTCAGTATCGTCGATGATGATGTAGTCTTTCGGGCTAATCTCCTTGGGTTCTTCGTCTTCCTCTACTGGCGTAGGGCCTCCCATAAATATTCCAATCTTCTTGATCAGGTCGTCATTCTTCTCCACCAATACTTCAATTGCCTCTTCATAATCTTCACGTGTAGCCTTGAGTTCTTCCTCCAGTTCCTTGATTCCAGTCTTAGCCTTTTTCAGATCTATCATGTCGGCGTACATCTGGTTCTCCTATCGTCGAATGTGCTGGTTTAGCTCCTGGATAAAAGCTGCAATTAATCTATCCTTCCTGGTGCTGATCATCTCCCAGTGCTCATCTCGGCGCCCACAAATCTGGTAGATAGTATCCTTGATATTATTGCGGTAGACTTCTCCAATGCGTCCCATGGCGATGTGAGCTGCCATGCTCTTTCCTAGACTCCAAGTTGGTGCATCAAAAGAAAACTCTATGGGCTCAGTGACTGGCATGAACGTCCTTCCTGGAACTTGAACTTGAATCATCCAGCGCTCTTCTTCAGGTAAAGTGGCGTTGTAGGTTCTGGTGAAGCTTGGTACTCCTATGTTCAAGTATCTAGTGACTTCCTTTAAGTAACGTCCAAAGGGTGTATCTTCTTCCGGTTGCGTGAACTTGTTTCTTGCATCCGCCATCCTAAAGAGAAGAAAAGATGAGAAGTCAGAAGAGAAGAGAGTGAATAGTGATCTAGGTCTTTTAGCTTAGTGGTCGTGTCCTACAGTCAGCGTGTGCTCCGATACCATCTCTGTAGCGACCAGACCTCAAACAGTCTGATCTCTGTGCTCCGGTGTCATCCCTGGATCAGTAATGCTGACACCACATAGTACTCGGAGGATTTATAGCAGAGTAGCAATCACACACTTATTACATCGAGTGTCTCAAAAGAGAACTTAATACAATAAATATGGCTTAAGGCCATCTAATAACGATAATAGTGGAAGGCTTGGAAGATAAGTGAGTCCATCAACTCCAACGACATCACTGAGTATAGAACCACGACCTAAAAACTCCTTAATCGTCATCTGAAAAGTCTGCAATATTAACATTGCAGCCCGAAACGGGTCAGCACATGGAATATGCTGGCAATGTAACACATAGAGAGTAATGGAATGAAACAGCTATACTATATGCATATTTGGCTGGTGGAAAGCTCTATGGTTATAGTTTTGCGTAAAGCCAATTTTTCCCTACTGCAAAGGAATAAAATTTATTTATCTATCATGGTAGTTGTTAAACATTGAGAATGGTTGACAGCATTCTCAATCCCAATTAAGCATCATCATTAAACAAAACCCAACAAAATTAATTTCGAGTAACATGTTGAGATCCACATGATAATCTAGGTACTAGATACTCAAGATGTCCATAACCGGGGACACAGCTACTCATGATTAGTTTATTACACTCTGCAGAGGTTTGCGCACTTTTCCCCACAAGACTCGATCGCCTCCGTTTGGTTTCTCGCACTACATGTAGTTTGAGAAGACGGATGACCGAGACATAGTCTTTCAGAAGCGCTAGCACCTTACGATGGGTAGACCATACCACCTACATCCCCTACATCTGCTAGTCTACCACTGTAAGAGTTCGCACGACTTAGTCAAGTATGCTAGAGCCCATAATAGCTTGTGGCTGCACACGGAAGTTTCTAGCATGAATAATCTCATGATCCCTTTGAGCCTGGGTGGCGGTCCAAAAGAAAACAGGCAAGTCCTGGAATACCCAAGTGCCTCAATCCACCCAGATGTGTGTTTAAGTTGCCACCTTAGATAAACCATTAATTAACAAACTCACATATGTCATGGATAGCACTCACCCAATCCACGTCTACTAGCATAGCATGGCATAATAAGAAAACGTAGAAGTAACTCCTAAAGGTTTGATAATAAACAGGTAATAGGTACTACCTAAACTACTTCCCATTCCACAATTTAATTAGATCCTAATCATGCAATGTGTGAGGATTGATCTAATGCAATAAAACTGGGTAGTAGGAAAGTATGATCAAAGTGTTACTTGCCTTGCTGATGATCCGGGAAACCTAGTGATTCGAAGTAACAAGCGGCGCACTCCGGGTATTCTATCACAGACAAACAAACAAGCATACAATAAGTACTCATCTAATGCGCAGGTAAAACTCAAATAAGAGATCTAACTAGAAGGTTCAACTTAAGAACTCCGGTTTGCAAAAAGAATCAAATCGAACGAAGCAACAAAAGTCAAACGGCGAAAGAAAACAACTTCGTTCTACTAATCTGGATCTAGGGAAAATTTTACAGTAGCAAAAACTTGTTTAAGTTGGTTAAACGGATAGAGGGTTTCGAGACGAAACTCTAGGCGCTTGAATCGCCTGATTCCGATAAACGAGCGAAAAGTTATACTAAATCGAAAATCGGATCAGGAATCGCGATCAGAAAAATCGTGGATTTAATCCGAGAAAAAGAAAAACGACGAACACTCGCTAAATTAAATAAACCAGAAAAACCGATCTATTTAAAAAACCGAATCTAAAAAAACCGATGGAAAAACCGAACGGTTTTTCGTAAAAAACAAAAAAAATGCCACGGATTTCGAGGCGGCGAACCTCGGGCGCGGCGGCAGCGGCGGCGGGGCTAGGGCGGCGCTAGGGTTCGGCTGGGGCTAGGGCTGGGCCTCCCCCGGCTTATAAAGGCTAGCCGGGCCGGAGTCCTAGTCGGTTAGGTCGGTTCGTTTTTTTAATAATTACGCGCAGAAGAAAAATAAAAAGAAATACTAAACGGACTCCAAAAATTCCGAAATAAATTTTTGCGGGCTTCTAAAATCAAGCCTCACAAGGTGAACATTTATTTGGGACCCAAATGCAATTTTGAAAAACGCACATTTTTCCTAAATTCAAAATAAATAACGAAAAACTCAGAAATAAAATCTTATTTGATTTTATTATTAAATCCTCAATATTTCTTTATTTTGGGAAAGTCATTTTATTCCCTCTCTCATATTTTTGTAATAGAAAAATTGATGATAAAATAAATAAAATCAAATGATCCTATTCTAAAAATTTGAGAGAACTCAAATATGGAAATAACGAAATCCCCAACTCTCTCCGTGGGTCATTGAGTTGCGTAGAATTTCTAGGATCAACCAAAATGCAAAATAAAATATGGTATGCAATGATGATCTAATGTATAACATTCCAAATTGAAAATTTGGGAGGTTACAGTCATCAATTTAAATTGGTGAAGGATAAGCATAATGTGATTCTTATTCTTGTTTCATCGAGTTTATTCAAGTCCTTATTCCGGAGGCTACTCAAATTCTCATTTTCAATTGTTCATCTTTCTTTTCCTGAGTTCCAAGTTTTCTCGGTTATATCATTTCAAAGCTTCACCTAATCATTGCAAGGCCTCAACCTTATTCTTTTCATCCTTCACTTCTTTTGATCATTCTTTTATTACCGGAGTTCTTCATGGAGGTTCTACATGGTGGTTCATCAAGGATAATTCCTTCTCGAAGTGTTCATCGAGATTCTTTTCAGAGGAGCTCAAGTATTCTTCATCTTGCATTCCAAGGTGAAATTCCTTCTACCTTATCTTTTCAGGTGGTGTTATGTCATTCTTGACAATTTCCCTTCATGTTTCATGATTCGCAAGTTGTTAAGAATGAGATATTTAAACCCGTCATTTTCTCTTCGCTCAAGACATCTTTTCAACCCATCAATGTCTTCATTGGATTTATCTTGGGTTATATTTCACCTAAAGCTTTCCCTAAGGATTTTGCTATTTATGGTGCTTATAAATGACCCAGGTTCTTAATTTATCCTCCTGGTGAAACAAGTTTCTCATCTCCTTGTTCATATCAATCCAATCTATTGTTTCCGTTAGTGGCAGAATTTTGCCTCAATTTTGAGATGCTTTTCATAAGCCCACTATAAGCTTTTTTGTTTCATTGTCGGTTTTCCAAAAATTCCGTCATAACCTTCTTGGAAGGGTGCTCTCCACGCTCATTTGTGGCAGAAGTTGTCTTTTTCTTCTCAATTCTTTCCTTTCCAATGATCCTTCTATTGAAAATATGCCCTAGAGGCAATAATAAAATGATTTTTATTATATTTCCTTGTTCATGATAATTGTCTATTATTCATGCTATAATTGTGTTATCCAGAAATCATAATACATGTGTGAATACATAGACCATAACATGTCCCTAGTGAGCCTCTAGTTAACTAGCTCGTTGATCAACAGATAGTCATGCTTTCCTGACTATGGACATTGGATGTCATTGATAACGGGATCACATCATTAGGAGAATGATATGATGGACAAGACCCAATCCTAAGCATAGCACAAGATCGTGTAGTTCGTTTGCTAGAGCTTTTCCAATGTCAAGTATCATTTCCTTAGACCATGAGATCGTGTAACTCCCGAATGCCGTAGGAGTGCTTTGGGTGTACCAAACGTCACAAACGTAACTGGGTGACTATAAAGGTATACTACAGGTATCCCCGAAAGTATCTGTTGGGTTGACACGGATCGAGACTGGAATTTGTCACTCCGTATGGCGGAGAGGTATCTCTGGGCCCACTCGGTAATGCATCATCATAATGAGCTCAATGTGACCAAGTGTTTGGTCACAGGATCATGCATTACGGTACGAGTAAAGTGACTTGCCGGTAACGAGATTGAACGAGGTATTGGGATACCGACGATCGAATCTCGGGCAAGTAATGTACCGATTGACAAAGGGAATTGAATACGGGATTGATTGAATCCTCGACATCGTGGTTCATCCGATGAGATCATCGTAGAACATGTGGGAGCCAACATGGGTATCCAGATCCCGCTGTTGGTTATTGACCGGAGAGTCGTCTCGGTCATGTCTGCGTGTCTCCCGAACCCGTAGGGTCTACACACTTAAGGTTCGGTGACGCTAGGGTTGTAGAGATATTAGTATGCGGTAACTCAAAAGTTGTTCGGAATCCTGGATGAGATCCCGGACGTCACGAGGAGTTCCAGAATGGTCTGGAGGTGAAGATTTATATATAGGAAGTCCAGTTTCGGCCATCGGGAAAGTTTCGGGGGTAATCGGTATTGTACCGGGACCACCGGAAGGGTCCCGGGGGTCCACCGGGTGGGGCCACCTATCCTGGAGGGCCCCATGGGCTGAAGTGGGAGGGGAACCAGCCCCTGGTGGGCTGGTGCACCCCCCATGGGCCTCCCCCTGCGCCTAGGGTTGGAAACCCTAGGGGTGGGGGCGCCCCACCTGACTTGGGGGGCAAGTCCCCCCTTGGCCGCCGCCCCCCCTTGGAGATGGGATCTCCTAGGGCCGGTGCCCCCCCTAGGGTCCCTATATATAGTGGGGGGAGGGAGGTCAGCCGCACCCAAGTCCCTGGTGCCTCCCTCTCCCCTCGTAACACCTCTCTCTCTCGTTGGAGCTTGGAGAAGCCCTGCCGAGATCACCGCTGCTTCCACCACCACGCCGTCGTGCTGTTGGATCTCCATCAACCCTCCTTCCCCTTGCTAGATCAAGGAGGAGACATCTTCCCCAACCGTACGTGTGTTGAACGTGGAGGTGTCGTCCATTCGACGCTCGGTCATCGGTAATTTGGATCAGGACGAGTACGACTCCATCAACCCCGTTCTCTTGAACGCTTTCGCTCGCGATCTACAAGGGTATGTAGATGCACTCCCCTCTCCCTCATTGCTAGATGACTCCATAGATTGATCTTGGTGATGCGTAGAAAATTTTAAGATTCTGCTACGTTCCCCAACACCTTCTTCTATTCTTTCTTCCGGAGTCATCGTGATGTTGCTCTCTTCACTCATCATATTGAATTGTGAGGATCATGTTCCTTTCTCGTGCTTATCAATTTAACCGGAGTGGTGTGCCCTCTGCTCAAGTTCTTTTCACCTTATCAAGTCTTACATCTCTTTTCAACCAGAGTGCTATCCAAATTTGTTCTTCCTTGTTCCTCTTTTCTAGCGGAGTGTTTTAAACTTCGTTCATCTCTATTGTATTATTTTCTCGAAATGGTTTAACCTTTCAAGGTTCTTTAGTTTCACTCGTTTGTCAAAGAAGCAACTTTGTTTTACCTCTTATCTTCCTCTTTCGTTTCCCTCCGGTGCCATCCTAGATCTCGGGACGAGATCCTCTCGTAGTGGTGGAGTGTTGTGACGCCCCAAGACCGGAGCTTCGGATGCCTTCCAGGGTTTCCGAGATTCGTTGTGTCATTTGTTTTTTTTCTTGTTGCATTCATCATTGCATCATGTGCATTGCATCATGTCATCATGTCTTTTTTTAACTCAACTAAATAAATGGCATGGATCTTCGATCCATTTAAATCGAGGGAATTCACATGGTGAGTTCTCTTCATAACATATCCTCCTAATATTTAGGGAGCTATTATAAAATATTCCATTAACTTGGAATCACCCATAACACAATTGCACTACTCTTCAACTCTTCCCTTACCCGACTCAACCTCCTATCCTTCCTTTTTGACCTTTTAAGTTAAATTACAAATTGGGTTGCAATTTTACTTTCTCCATTAATGTCCCAAATCTGCCCATAAATCACATCTATTGTGTAGGCTCACCTCCTATAATTTCAACCCATTTGGAGTTCATTCGAATGGGTTTCGAAATTCAAACTTGCCGAGTTAAATCCAACGCGTGTGGATTTTACTTCCTCTAAAAATCCTCGGGCCATTTTTTTCAAATTCCTCGTTTTTTTCCGAGTCCGGGAAATTTATCCGCGTACTCAAATTCTTTCCCTAACCTCCCTCTCTCCTTTTCTTCTCCTTCATTGTTTTCTGCTAAGAAAATAAGAAGAGAAGAGAGAAAGAGAGAAGGGAGCCCGCAGCCCAATTTGGCCCAAGGCCCACTCCCCCTGTAACCCTAGCTCCAGGCGGAGAGCCCATCTGTTCGATCCCCAACTTCCCCTACCTCCCCCTAGCACCGTCACCAGGGAACCGCATGCCCGATCCCCATCTCCCTCGCAACCCCCATCTCCCCGATCCCCTCATCCTCTCCCTCGTTCCCACACAGTGCCGCCATGCCCAGGAGAGGAGCTCCTCGTCCTTGATCCCCTTGCCGCCACCATCGCGCGTCCCATGCCTCTGCCGCCGCCGAGCTCCATTAGGAAGGCCACTCCGCGCGCAACCCAGTGCCTTGCTGCCTCCTCGCCCTCGCTGCTTGCCCGCGGGCCACGCGGCCTGATGCCGGCGGCCAGCGCCGCCATGGCCGTCCCCTCACCCGTCCGCCTCAGCGCCTTCTCCTGCCTGCACCTCCCTCTCCTACATGGCTGCCCTAGGCTCCTCAGGAAGCCGCGCCGCCCGCCTCTGGCCATGTCTCCGACGAGATCCCGGCAGCCCCACGCCGGAGCCGTCGATCCTGCGCTGCCGCCGCACCATCTTGCCTCCTCGCGCGCCTGTGGTCCTCCAGAAGTCTATGCTGCCTCGCCCGCCTATCAGGAACGCCATGGCTGGCCCCTCCGCGACCATGGCACGAACCGAACTTCTTCCTTCCCAAGGTCTCCTGACCCGTCAACTTCTGTACATGAGACTACATCTCCGGGGACTACTATGACCGTGTTTTTTGCCTACTACCACTCCGGTTCGTCAAGGCCACCAAGTTCGACTACGGGGATTCACCAAGTACCATTCAGATGCACCAAGTTCGACTACATGGACCGCCAAGTTCCTCCATCGATGACTCGAACGACTACAAAACGTGAACCACTACCGTCCACCCGTAAAGACCCCGTGGACGTCAAGTTCCGTGTTGTTGACCCCAAACCTCTACGAAAACGTGTACGACTACTTCCATGGCCGAAGAGCCGTGTACAACTACCATCGCCGAAGGCCGTCGAGTGAACGTCTACCCACATCGTGTATTTGACCAAGTTCGATTACGACCTCCGAAGAACTCGGATTCGCCAAGTTCTACTACCATCGCCCCCGGAAACCTTGGATTCATCAAGTACCTCTCCAAAAATGAACGTGAACCACTACTTCCCTCGACGACCCGTGAACGACTACTTCCACTACGAACTCGTTTCGCTAGAAACACATGCTTCGAAGGTATAACCCCGAGACGACCGCCCGTGGACCGAATTCTTGCGATGTATGAGTTGAACCATGTGTTGCTCCGTGTCCGAGTTGTTCTTTGTGAGTTCCTCGTTGCCATGTCGTCCACCCGTGGGAATCCGGCAACCGGGATCACCTCATCATCTTGCATGACACACTCACACCCACTTCCTTTTGCACCGGTATCCCTGTGAGCTACCGGATCATCGGAATGTTGCCGTGGCATCATTTTCGGATTCGTTGTCGTGGCACCCCTTTCGTTTCCGCCACAATGACAAATGCCTCATATCTTATCATGTCAACATTTTCATAAATACTGCATAAAAACTGCAAATGTCATCCGCATCATGATAACAACATCAAGAATGTTTAAATTGTTGTTTGCATTAATTTGCTAAATGCATATGGGGATTTATCGGATTTGTTGTTTGTTATATCCGGCCCCATTTAAATTGTTTAGATGGTATAGTTTTGTTATGCTTCACCTCTTGCCATGCTTAACAACATTTAATATTGTTGGGTACATAAACAAGACAGAACTAAATATGTCATGTGGTGTTCCGTCAATATGCAACTCGTTGCATATTGAGCTCCACTTAATTTGTAGTATTGCTTGTGCACTTTGCCATGCCATGCTTCATTAAACCAGACATGCATCATGCTTGGTTGTGCATCATGCCATGTTTATGTGATGGCTGTTTACCATGTTGCCTGCTTCTTTCCGGGTTTCTTCTCTCGTTAGCTTCGGTTCCGTTCCGGAGTTGTGATGATCCGTTCGATTGCGTCCATTTGTCTTCTTCATGGACTCGTTCTTCTTCCTTGCGGGATCTCAGGCAAGATGACCATACCCTCGAAATCACTTCTATATTTGCTTGCTAGTTTCTCGCTCTATTGCTATGCCGCGATACCTACCACTTGCTATATCATGCCTCCCATATTGCCATGCCAAGCCTCTAACCCACCTTTCCTAGCAAACCGTTGTTTGGCTATGTTACCGCTTTCGCTCAGCCCATCTTATAGCGTTGCTAGTTGCAGGTGAAGCTGAAGTTTGTCCCATGTTGGAACATGGATATGTTGGGATATCACAATATCTCTTATTTAATTAATGCATCTATATACTTGGTAAAGGGTGGAAGGCTCGGACTTATGCCTGGTGTTTTGTTCCACTCTTGCCGCCCTAGTTTCCGTCATACCGGTGTTATGTTCCTTGATTTTGTGTTCCTTATGCGGTTGGGGGAATGGGACCCCCTTGACAGTTCGCTTTGAATAAAACTCCTCCAGCAAGGCCCAACCTTGGTTTTAACATTTGCCACCTAAGCCTTTTTCCCTTGGGTTCTGCAGACTCAAGGGTCATCTTTATTTTAAACCCCCGAGCCAGTGCTCCTCTGAGTGTTGGTCCAACCTGTCAGCCGCCGGTGACCACCAGGGGCAACTCTGGGTTGGCCTACCGGAAGTTTGGACAATCCGGTGTGCCCTGAGAACGAGATATGTGCAGCTCCTATCGGGATTTGTCGGCACATTTGAGCGGCTTTGCTGGTCTTGTTTTACCATTGTCGCAATGTCTTGTAACCAGGATTCCAAGTCTGATCGGGTCTTCCTGGGAGAAGGAATATCCTTCGTTGACCGTGAGAGCTTGTGATGGGCTAAGTTGGGACACCCCTGCAGGGTTTGAACTTTCGAAAGCCGTGCCCGTGGTTATGGGCAGATGGGAATTTGTTAATGTCTGGTTGTAGAGAACTTGACACTTAACTTAATTAAAATGCATCAATCGCGTGTGTAACTGTGATAGCCTCTTTCCGGCGGAGTCCGGGAAGTGAACACGGTCTTGTGTTATGTTTGAACATAAGCAGTTTCAGGATCACTTCTTGATCACTTCTAGTTCACGACCGTTGCGTTGCTTCTCTTCTCGCTCTTAATTGCGTATATTAGCCACCATATATGCTAGTGCTTGCTGCAGCTCCACCTCACTACCTTTTCCTACCCATAAGCTTAAATAGTCTTGATCTCGTGGGTGAGAGATTGCTGAGTCCTCATGGCTAACAGATACTTCCAAACAGTTGTAGGTGCCGATGATACCAGTGCAGATGACGCAACCCAGCTCCAGTGTGAGCTCGATGAAGATCTTGTTCGTTGTGTTGTTTCGTTTCCTGTTGATCAGTAGTGGAGCCCAGTTGGGACGATCGGGGATCTAGCATTTGGGGTTGTCTTCTTTTATTTTTGTTCCGTAGTCGGACCTTGATTGTATTCTTGGTTGATGTATGTTATATTGATGTATTGTGTGAAGTGGCGATTGTAAGCCGACTCTTTATCCCTTTCTTATTTTGTACATGGGATGTGTAAAGATTACCCCTCTTCCGACATGCCTACCATGTGGTTATGCCTCTAAGTCGTGCCCCGACACGTGGGAGATATAGCCGCATCGTGGGTGTTACACTAGCTAGGGGCATTAAACGATAGCGCTTGTTGGGAGGCAACCCAATTTTATTTTTGTTCCTTGCTTTTTTGTTCCTGTTTTGTAATAAATAATTCATATATCCTCTGTTATGATTGTTTTTTTATGTTTTAATTAGTGTCTGTGCCAAGTAAAGCCATTAGGATCTTCTTGGGTGATTGTTGTTTGATCTTGCTGAAACAAATAGAAAGTATGCGCTCACGAGAATAATTTTCATTTTTTACCAGAGAGCAAGAAAATACCAATTCCAACGGAATTAGATCAATATACAAATTTTTTAGGTCTTCCTAATTTTTCAGAATTTTTGGAGTTACAGAAGTATTCTAAACCTCTAGATTGCTACAGACTATTCTGTTTTTGACAGATTATGTTTTTCGTGTGTTGTTTGCTTATTTTGATGAATCTATGGCTAGTATCGGGGGGTATGAACCATAGAGAAGTTGGAATGAAGTAGGTTTAACACCAATATAAATAAAGAATGAGTTCATTATAGTACCTTAAAGTGGTGGGTTGTTTTCTTATACTAACGGAGCTCATGAGATTTCCTGTTGAGTTTTGTGTTGTGAAGTTTTCAAGTTTTTGGGTAAAGATTTGATGGATTTTGGAATAAAGAGTGGAAAGAGCCTAAGCTTTGGGATTCCCATGGCACCCCAAGGTAAAATTCAAGGACAACCAAAAGCCTAAGCTTGGGGATGCCCCGGAAGGCATCCCCTCTTTCGTCTTTGTATATCGGTAACTTTACTTGAGGCTATATTTTTATTCACCACATGATATGTGTTTTGCTTGGAGCGTCTTGTATGATTTGAGTATTTAATTTTTAGTTTACCACAATAATCCTTGATGTACACACCTTTTGGGAGAGACATACATGAATCGGAATTTATTAGAATACTCTATGTGCTTCACTTATATCTTTTGAGCTAGATAATTTTTCTCTAGTGCTTCACTTATATATATTTTAGAGCACGGTGGTGGTTTTTATTTTATAAAAATTATTTATATCTCATGCTTCACTTATATTATTTTGAGAGTCTTTTAGAACAGCATGGTAATTTGCTTTGGCTATAAAATTAGTCCTAATACGATAGGCATCCAAGATCGGTATAATAAAAACTTCCATATATAGTGCATTGAATACTATGAGAAGTTTGATACTTGATGATTGTTTTGAGATATGAAGATGGTAATATTAGAGTCGTGCTAGTTGAGTAATTGTGAATTTGCGAAATACTTGTGTTGAAGTTTGCAAGTCCCGTAGCATGCACGTATGGTAACCGTTGTGTGACAAATTTGAAGCATGAGGTGTTCTTTGATTGCTTTCCTTATGAGTGGCGGTCGGGGACGAGCGCTGGTCTTTTCCTACCAATCTATCCCCCTAGGAGCATGCACGTAGTGCTTGGTTTTGATGACTTGTAGATTTTTGCAATAAGTATGTGAGTCCATTATGACTAATGTTGAGTCCATGGATTATATGCACTCTCACCCTTCCATCATTGCTAGCCGCTTCGGTACCGTGCATTGCCCTTTCTCACCTCGAGAGTTGGTGCAAACTTCGCCGGGGCATCCAAACCCCGTGATATGATATGCTCTATCACACATAAGCCTCCTTATATCTTCCTCAAAACAGCCACCACACCTACCTATTATGGCATTCCCATAGTCATTCCGAGATATATTGCCATGCAACTTTCCACCATTCCGTTTATTATGACACGCATCATCATTGTCATATTGCCTTGCATGATCATGTAGTCGACATCGTATTTGTGGCAAGGCCACCATGCATAATTTTTCATACATGTCACTCTTGATTCATTGCCCATCCTGGTACACCGCCGGAGGCACTCATATAGAGTCATATTTTGTTCTAGTATCGAGTTGTAATCCTTGAGTTGCAAATAAATAGAAGTGTGATGATCATCATTATTAGAGCATTGTCCTAAGGAAATAAAAAAAGAGAAAGGCCAAATAAAAAAAGGAAAGGCCAAAAAATGAGAGAAGAAGAGAAAAGGGACAATGCTACTATCCTTTTTCCACACTTGTGCTTCAAAGTAGCACCATGATCTTCATGATAGAGAGTCTTTTATTTTGTCACTTTCATATACTAGTGGGAATTTTTCATTATAGAACTTGGCTTGTATATTCCAACAATGGGCTTCCTCAAAATTCCCTAGGTCTTCGTGAGCAAGCAAGTTGGATGCACATCCACTTAGTTTCTTTTGTTGAGCTTTCATACATTTATAGCTCTAGTGCATCCGTTGCATGGCAATCCCTACTCCTCGCATTGCCATCAATTGATGGGTATATCCATAGCCCATTGATTAGGAGCGTCAATGTGAGACTTTCTCCCTTTTTGTCTTCTCCCCACAACCTCCATCATCATATTCTATTCCACCCATAGTGCTATGTCCATGGCTCGCGCTCATGTATTGCGTGAAAGTTGAAAAAGTTTGATAATACTAAAGTATGAAACAATTGCTTGGCTTGTCATCAAGGTTGTGCATGATGAGAGCATTTATAGCTCTAGTGCATCCGTTGCATGGCAATCCCTACTCCTCGCATTGCCATCAATTGATGGGTATATCCATAGCCCATTGATTAGGAGCGTCAATGTGAGACTTTCTCCCTTTTTGTCTTCTCCCCACAACCTCCATCATCATATTCTATTCCACCCATAGTGCTATGTCCATGGCTCGCGCTCATGTATTGCGTGAAAGTTGAAAAAGTTTGATAATACTAAAGTATGAAACAATTGCTTGGCTTGTCATCAAGGTTGTGCATGATGAGAGCATTTTGTGTAATGAAGATAGAGCATGGCCGACCTATATGATTTTGTAGGGATGAGCTTTCTTTGGCTATGTTATTTTGAGAAGACGTAATTGCTTGATTAGTATGCTTGAAGTATTATTATTTTCATGTCAATATTAAACTTTTGTCTTGAATCTTTCGGATCTGAATATTCATGCCACAGTAAAGAAAATTACATTGAAAATTATGTTAGGTAGCATTCCACATCAAAAATTCTGTTTTTATCATTTACCTACTCAGGGACGAGCAGGAATTAAGCTTGGAGATGTTGATACGTCTCCAACGTATCTGTAATTTTTTATCGTTCCATGCTATTATATTATCTATTTTGGATGTTTAATGGGATTTAATATGCTCTTTTATATTATTTTTGGGACTAACCTATTAACCAGAGGCCCAGTGCCAGTTGCTGTTTTTTTTCCTATTTCAATGTTTCGTAGAAAAGGAATATTAAACAAAATCCAAATGGAACGAAACCATCGCGAGGATCTTTCTTGGAACAAACGCAATCCAGGAGACTTGGAGTGGAAGTCAGAGATGCAATGAGGCGGCCACGAGGCAGGAGGGCGCGCCGAGGGGGTAGGCGCGCCCCCACCCTCGTGAGCCCCACGGAGCTCCACGGACCTACTTCTTTCGCCTATATATACCTTTGTACCCTAAAAACATCCAGGGGAGCCACGAAACCACTTTCCACCTCTGCAACCTTCTGTACCTGTGAGATCCCATCTTGGGGCCTTTTCTGGCGATCTGCCGGAGAGGGATTCGATCACAGAGGGTTTCTACATCAACACCATAGCCTCTCCGATGAAGCGTGAGTAGTTTACCACAGACCTTCGAGTCCATAGTTATTATCTAGATGGCTTCTTCTCTCTCTCTCTCTGGTTCTCAATACAAATTTCTCCTCGATGTTCTTGGAGATCTATTCGATGTAATACTTTTTGCGGTGTGTTTGTCGAGATCTGATGAATTGTGGGTTTATGTTCAAGATTACCTATGAACAATATTTGATTATTCTCTGAATTCTTATATGCATGATTTGATATCTTTGCAAGTCTGTTTGAATTATCGGTTTAGTTTGGCCTACTAGATTGATCTTTCTTGCAATGGGAGAAGTGCTTAGCTTTGGGTTCAATCTTGCGGTGCTCGATCCTAGTGACAGAAAGGGAACCGACATGTATTGTAGTGTTTCCATCGAGGATAAAAATATGGGGTTTATATCATATTGCTTGAGTTTATCCCTCTACATCATGTCATCTTCCCTAATGTGTTACTCTGTTCTTATGAACTTAATACTCTAGATGCATGCTGGATAGCGATCGATGTATGGAATAATAGTAGTAGATGCAGAATCGTTTCGGTCTACTTAACACAGATGGGATGCCTATGTTCATGAACATGCCTAGATATTCTCATAACTATGCGCTATTCTATCAATTGCTTGGCAATAATTTGTTCACCCACCGTAATACATGCTATCATGAGAGAAGCCACTAGTGAATCCTATGGCCCCCGGGTCTACTCACATCATATAAGTTTCCGATCTATAATTCTAGTTTACTATTTATTTTGCAATCTTTACTTTTCAATCTATACAACAAAAATACCAAAAATATTTATCTTATTATCTTTATCAGATCTCACTTTTGCAAGTGGCCGTGAAGGGATTGACAACCCCTTTATCGTGTTGGTTGCAAGGTTCTTGATTGTTTGTGCAGGTACTAGGCGATTTGCATGTAGTCTCCTACTGGGTTGATACCTTGGTTCTCAAAAACTGAGGGAAATACTTACGCTACTTTGATGCATCACCCTTTCCTATTCAAGGGAAAACCGACGCATGCTCAAGAGGTAGCACTGTCCTATACTTTGTTTTCCATCAAGATAAGGTAGATGCTTCTTCTTGTGGCCGCATGTTTCATCCTCCTTTATTGGCCAGTAATTGTTTCCATTTTTGCCTCTGTTAAAATAGGGATATCTTTTCAAGTTGTTGCTATAGTAAACTTAAATTTCGCACCGGCAACTTTGCTTGATTTCAGTGTAACTGCACAAAATGAGATTGCATTTCCTATTCGTGTTGGTAGATTCATATTTTATCTTGGTCGTCTCATGAAAGGTCAGTACAGGCCTTCATCCATATGATTGTGCAGTGTGCTTTGAGATGTTGTGCTACTTGTATTGGTACTGTTTTAAATAAATGATGAATTGAAGCTATTATATTGCTGTCTTTTCCCATTAAGTAGTGAACAAAAATGGGACCAACCCAGACATGATGCTTGTTGCTTTGTTACAACAAATTCTACACCACCCCCTTTATAAGTAGATGGAAGCACATGTTGTTGTTGCGCCCACTCTCCCCTGGAACTCTTTATGCTTTTTGTTAATCTAATGCTGCTGGTAAAATTAAGCAATGCCACTCTCATAATTAACTACTAAATCTTAGTTCAAAACTGCAACACTTGTTATGGATTGGCGGGATTACCATTTTTGTGGCTGCATGTTTCATCCTCCTTTATGGGCCAGTAATTGATTCCTTTTTTGCCTCTGTTAAAATAGGGATATCTATTAAACTTGTTGCTATTGTGACATTTTGCTTCGCTTAATTTTGGTGAAACTGCAGAAAAGGAGACCGGATTTCCATATATGTGTTGAGATCGCTTTTAGGTCTTCCTCGCGAGTTGTTTCAAATCTTGGTCTTGAAAGGTCAGTACCGACTTTCCTCAGAATTAACTACTGAATCTCAGTTCAAAACTGAAACACTTGTTAGAGATCGGCGGGAGTACCATTTCTGTTAGGGATCGGTCGGAGTACATGTTTAAGAAATGTATTGTTCAGATAATGTCTCTGTTATTATATATCAGTTATAGTGTTTTACAAATGGTACTATCCTGCTTTGTAGTTCTTTCTACATGTTTAACCAAGGTTTTGTTAAAATGAATCAGTCGCATTGTTTTAGGAATGGTACTTTTTTGCTTTGTCGTGCTTTATACATGTTGAAACAAGGCATTGTTAATATAATGTCTCAGTTAATATGAATGAATCACACTGATTGAGAATTGCTACTCTCCTGCTTTGTTTCCCATTAAGATAAGGTAGATCAGTAGATGTTTTTCTTTTGGGAGTACAAGTCATCAACCGTTATTTCTCAGTAATTGTTTCCTTTATACATATTGTTGCTTATAGGGATATCAAAATTAAAGCTCGGTTTTATTCCGACTTTGGTTTTAGTTGAACTGCATAAAAGAAGCCAATGTGTCTAAGGCAAACTGCTGCATTAGTGGGTCCAGTTGGTCTTACCACTTTGTAGAAAGAAGCAGTCACTGTTTGCGCTACATTACACAAGGAATGATCGAGAAGCTTTACAGAGTATTAGTAGACGTTGGTGACATGACTAGTCTGCAGAGAGCATAGGAAACTCTACAACACGTGGAGTGCACTGAGCAAAAAGTGCCCAAACAAGTACAAGAAGCCAGGACATGACTCCAAATCTGTCAATGTCATTCTAAGCAACAATGATGGGGCATCTGGGTATGGTAATCTATTTACTGTACTTCCAGTTTGTTAGTCCACCGATTGGTGGGTTGACACTGGGGCCAATATTCATGTGTGTGCTGATGTGTCTTTGTTTTCTTGCAGCATATAAATACAAAATCCACAGGGATGCTCAGCTTGATTTTAGTGGAACTGCACAAAATGTTCACATGGTTTGTGTCCCCCATAATACTTCATCATGCGCAATACATCGAATGGTTCTCTAATCATTCGTCGTCACCTTGAGCCACCGGACTATATGTTTGAATGGAGCTGCCAGCATCGGCCATTAAGAAGGGTAAGAAGAAAGACAAAAGGAGAGATGGCTGCTTTACTTGTGGTTCGGAGGAACACTGGGCAAACAAGTGCCCAAACGAGTACCAAGAAGCCAGGACAGGACTCCAAGTCTGTCAATGTCACTCTAAGCAACAATGATGGGGCATATGGGTATGGTAATCTGTTTACCGTACTTTCAATTTGTTAGTCCACCGATTGGTGGGTTGACACTGGGGCCAATATTCATGTGTGTGCTGATGTGCCTTTGTTTTCTGGCAGCATATAAATACGAAATCCACAGGGATGCTCAGCTTGATTTTAGTGGAACTGCACAAAATGTTCAGATGGTTCGTGTCCTCCATAATACTTCATCATGCACAATACATTGAATGGTTCTCTAATCATTCGTTGTCACCTTGAGCCATTGGACTATCAGATGACAAACTGATGACAAACCCTGCCCGTTCCACAATCATAGGCATTACATATTTTGAATGGGAAAAGCTTGTCAAAGTTTAATCATTGATGTTAGCAAGAAGACATTAGTTTAATATATTGGAATTGAAAAACCTTGTCAATTTTTGCTCATTGATGTTAGCGAGAAGACATGCATTTGATATTTTTGAGTGGGACGCACTTTGCTGTGAGCAACGTCGATCGTTTTTCCTATTCCTGTCTTCATTTCAGAAGTAAATATTTACTCTGCTGAGATGCATAGTCACATGAATGTTGACTTATGTAAGGTATTTTAAGAGTTTGTTCTGAATGTTTTCTATGTAATGCCAGGCCTTGTGAGTTTGATTGCAAAGTTGAGCTTGGAATGTTGTGGCATGCGGCATCATGAGCTGTTCACTGTGCCTCCTGAGAATAATGCTTCATATTGTTTTGCATGTTGATCTAATGCTTGTGATTTGCATGTTAAGAAGATCATCCTCTTCTGTTGTTTCTATGCTTAAGAAGTTCATTGTCTTATGTTTCATTCATAGCCTATACGACAACTCGGGTAGGTTAGAGGTGATACCATATGATCTTCTGACCAACTCATCATCTTAGGCCGTGATTGGATCATCGTTTTCCAACCAAAACCACTTGTAAAACTGACGCTTGTAAATAAAAGCAAATGGTCTCAGGCGAAGCGCTTGGTTGGTCGATTTCGACTAGTAAAATATACACTGGTCTCTCAAATTACATGCGTAACTCACCGGTTTTACTTACAGACCTCGGGCCCTCGGTTTCATTATGCCTGTATTTTACGTGTTGTTTCCGATGACAAGTAAATTACACTTGTATCTTAATACATGTGTGAAATAAACTAGAGCTCCCAAGAGCGGCCTTACCATTTCATGCCGTCTCAGTCTCTTGAAGGTGCTCATAGGTGTCCGATGATCCTGGCTTCCTGAATGAGCGGTGGACGTTGTATCAGACCATTCATAGGGGCCGTGAGGCCCTCTCCGTCGTCCTTTGAGTTATTGTGCTCGCTGTGGCGCCGAGCATTGTCAACATGGTCAACGACCATGAGGATTCAGGATATGACTTTATTTTGACTGGATGACAGTAAGGACCCACTAGGATCATAGCAGTACGTACACAAGTGCCTCCTTATTATGTACATCTATATTTTTTTGCTTCCTCCTGGTTTCCTGACATCACGGTCCCACACCATTGTCAACCTATGTAGTCAATAAATGAGAGAATTGCACAAGGAGCGGCCGACAGCTGGGACCAAGCAGCTCGAGCAGTATTTGTGTTTTTGAGGTGTGACCACTGCAGAATTTTTCTTGAGTGATGTTTCGTTGTTGTTCAGAGAAGAGCAGGGTATTAACTGGGCGGGTTGTGGCCCGTCTAGCCCAGGCCAGATATCCAGCCCATATATTATTATTTTTTCAAGCTGAAAATGGCTAGCCCAGCTATACTTTTTTGAGGAATACCGAGGCAAGGTTAACTTGTTATTCTCCGCCCTGCTGGGCTGCAAATCTTTCCTAGGAGGGATACATTAGGCTTTACAAGAAAATGGGCTTTAACAAATATTAAATGGGATGTAATTATAAAAACTGGGCAGTAACTATAAAAAATGCACCAGTTTATAAAATATTATTTTTGTATTTTGAAAATTTTAATTTCTTTAGTTGTTGCGCAATGTTTTGTTGGATTTTTACGTAATACAAATTTATATTGAAATTGTTTTTAATCTGACTAGAAATTTCGGGATAAAAAAATTAAGGATCCCATCAAAATGTGAGAATTTTTTTTGAATTCTGTTTTGAACGGTTGGTTGAAATTATTAATCGATGTCCTTGCTAGAAAATGGGTTGTACTTTTAACAAACTGTAAATGGGATGTAGTAAATTCCATTAGAATTCAAAAATGGGATGTACATTCTTACAAATCCCAAATGGCCTATAAGTTCTCTGCCACACACTTGTGGGCCTACTAAGTTGACGCGTCCCCTAAAAAAAGTAAGTTGACGCGTATGCAAGACTTTGTCAACTTATAGTCAACACACGGTTCTAGCAGCAGTGGCCGCTGGACGTCCATCCAACGGATGTCGTGCTTCTTCTTCAATCTCGGATATTCTAGATTCAGCCGCCCAAAAATGATTCCTCCCCCTGACATCTGGGGCGCACCATTTCGGAGGCTGGCCTATGGGCCTACTAAGTTGACGCATACCAAGGGCTTTGTCAACTTAGTAATTATAAACAATTCTAGGTGCAGTGACCGTACGATGTCCATCCAACGGCCGTCGTGCTTCTTCAACCTCTGGTCTTCTTGCTCCAGCTGTCCAAAGCAGCACCAGTCGTGCCGCCTGATCCTGCCTCCCGTGGCCGACTGTGCTGCCGCAGAGGCCTCACCACCCCCTACTACTCCCACCGCTGGACAGGCCATCCCTCTACTCACCCACACCCCATGTTATTCTGCGTCGACGGAATCCTCACACCGCAGCCGAACCAGTGAACCCTCGTACTCCTCTCCGCGTGGGCTTATTTATACACTTTTATATTATTTTTGGGACTAACCTACTAAACCAAGGCCCGGTGAAAATTGTTGTTTTTTTCCATATTTCAGTGTTTCGCAGAAAAGGAATATCAAACGGAATAAAACCTTCAGGAGAGTTATTTTTGGAACAAACGTGATCCAGGGGACTTGGAGTGGACGTCAAGCAACCAACAAGGAGGCCATGAGGCAGGGGCGCGCCTACCCCCCTGGGCGCGCCCTCCACCCTCGTGGGCCCCTCGTGGCTCCACCGACCTACTTCTTCCTCCTATATATATATTCATATACCCCAAAAACATCCAGGAGCACCACGAAACCCTATTTCCACCGCCGCAACCTTCTGTACCCAAGAGATCACATCTTGGGGCCTTTTTCGGAGCTCCGTCGGAGAGGGAATCGGTCACGGAGGGCCTCTACATCAACTCCATGGCCCCTCCGATGATGTGTGAGTAGTTTACTTCCGACCTTCGGGTCCATAGTTATTAGCTAGATGGCTTCTTCTCTCTCTTTGAATCTCAATACAATGTTCTCCTCGATCTTCTTGGAGATCTATTTGATGTAACTCTTTTTGCGGTGTGTTTGTCGAGATCCGATGAATTGTGGGTTTATGATCAAGTTTATCTATGAACAATATTTGATTCTTCTCTGAAATCTTTTATGTATGATTGGTTATCTTTGCAAGTCTCTTCAAATTATCAGTTTGGTTTGGCCTACTAGATTGATCTTTCTTGCAATGGGAGAAGTGCTTAGCTTTGGGTTCAATCTTGCGGTGTCCTTTCCCAGTGACAACAGGGGCAGCAAGGCACGTATTGAATTGTTGCCATCGAGGATAAAAAGATGGGTTTTATATCATATTGCTTGAGTTTATCCCTCTACATCATGTCATCTTGCCTAATGCGTTACTCTATTCTTATGAACTTAATACTCTAGATGCATGCTCGATAGCGGTCGATGTGTGGAGTAATAGTAGTAGATGCAGAATCGTTTCGGTCTACTTGTCGCGGACGTGATGCCTATATACATGATCATGCCTAGATATTCTCATAATTATGCAATTTTCTATGAATTGCTCGACAGTAATTTGTTCATCCATCGTAATACTAATGCTATCTTGAGAGAAGCCACTAGTGAAACCTATGGCCCCCGGGTCTATCTTTTGTCATATAAGTTTCCAATCTATTTTATTTTGCAATCTTCACTTTCAATCTATATCATAAAAATACCAAAACTATTTATCTTATTATTATTATCTCTATCAGATCTCACTCTCATAAGTGACCGTGAAGGGATTGACAACCCCTTTATCGTGTTGGTTGCGAGGTTCTTATTTGTTTGTGTAGGTACGAGGGACTTGCGTGTAGTCTCCTACTGGATTGATACCTTGGTTCTCAAAAACTGAGGGAAATACTTACGCTACTTTTCTGCATCACCCTTTCATCTTCAAGGGAAAACCAATGCAGTGCTCAAGAGGTAGCAAGAACGATTTCTGGCGCTGTTTCCGGGGAGATCTATTCACAAGTCAAGACATACCAAGTACCCATCACAAACTCTTATCCCTCGCATTACATTATTTGTCATTTGCCTCTCATTTTCCTCTCCCCCACTTCACCCTTGCCATTTTATTCACCCTTCTTTTGTTCGTCTTTTCGTTTGCTTTGATGTCTTACTTGGCCCGTTTGCTCGTTTGGTTGGAATAGTTGTTTATTTATTGCTAAACAGAGAACCTAAGATCTATGGATCCTCATCCGCTTGCTAATCTTTTTAAGAGATCCAATTATGATGAACCAATTGCTAGTGAGTTTTGTGCACTAGATTAGCTTTATGATGTTTTGCTTGAAATTCATGAATCTGAAAATTGTGATGAGGTACTTTATGGAGTGATTCACGATGGATCTTTGAATAGAAAGCATGATTGCAATGATAATAGTATAAATTCTATTAATGTCAATTGTGCTTTTAATATGCAAAACCCTAAGCTTGGGGATGCTAGTTTTGCTATGTATTCTACTTGTTGCAATGATCATGATTGGGGTGATTCTTCTTATGATCTGGAAAATTTATTTAAGCCCCGTGATGAATATAAGATTGATTATAATGTTTGCAATAATATTAAAAGTGGGTTTGGAAGAGTGTCAACTTTAGACCCCACATATTTGGAGAATGTTTGATCTTATGAAGTTTTTGATAAAAATGGGTTTGAAGAGGTCATGACTTTAATTAATGATAATCCCACTATTTTGGAAAAGTGTCAACTTTGCATACATGTGGATCGTGTTAAGAATATGTTTTGTGATAGCTATATTGTTGAATTTTCTTATGATCCTACATGTAATTATTATGAGAGAGGAAAATGTGGTTGTAGAAATTTTCATGTTATTAAATTACCTCTCGTTATGTTGAGATTGTTATTGTTTCTTTCCGCTTCCTTGCATATGCTAGTTTTTGCTTGCCTTGATAATTTGTTTGTCTATAAGATGCCTATGCATAGGAAGTATGTTAGACTTAGATGTGTTTTTCACGTGTTTTATGATGCTCTCTTTGTGCTTCAATTCTTGTCTTTCATCTGAGCATCGTTGAAATCTTATGCGTAGCTAAAAGGCTTTAAAGAAAAGCGCTTGTTGGGAGACAACCCAATATTTTTACTTGATGTTATTCAATAAATAATTCATCTAGCCTCTGTTTATATGTGGTTTTATGCTTTTAATTAGTGTTTGTGCCAAGTAGAACCTTTGGGAAGACTTGGGGAAAGTCTTTGCGATCTCGCTGTAAAAAACAGAAACTTTAGCGCTCACGAGATCTGCTGCCATTTTTTACTGGAGAGTGCGATTAGGTTGATTATTTTTGAATATTATTTCCTTATGTCCAGCAATTTATTTTGGAATTTTTGGGGTTACAGAAGTATTCTAAACCTACAGATTACTACAGACTTTTTTGTTTTTGACAGATTCTGTTTTTCGTGTGTTGTTTGCTTATTTTGATGAATCTATGGCTAGTATCGTAGGTTCTGAACCATATAGAAGTTGGAATACAGTAGGTTTAACACCAAAATAAATAAATAATGAGTTAATTACAGTACCTAAAGTGGTTGTTTGTTTTCTTATACTAACGGAGCTCATGAGATTTTTTGTTTAAGTTTTGTGTTGTGAAGTTTTAAGTTTTGGGTAAAGATTTGATGGATTATGGAACAAGGAGTGTCAAGAGCCTAAGCTTGTGGATGCCCAAGGCACCCCAAGGTAAAATTCAATTACAACCAAAAGCCTAAGCTTGGGGATGCCCCAGAAGGCATCCCCTCTTTCGTCTTCTTCTATCGGTAACTTTACTTGAGGCTATATTTTTATTCACCACATGATATGTGTTTTGCTTGGAGCGTCTTGTATGATTTTAGTCTTTGCTTTTTAGTTTACCACAATCATCCTTGCTGTAAACACCTTTTCGGAGAGACACACATGAATTGGAATTTGTTAGAATACTCTATGTGCTTCACTTATATCTTTTGAGCTAGATAATTTTGCTCTAGTGCTTCACTTATATATTTTAGAGCACAGTGGTGGTTTTATTTTATAGAAATTATTGATCTCTCATGCTTCACTTATATCATTTTGATACTCCCTTAGAACAGCATGGTAATTTTCTTTGGTTATGAAACTAGTCCTAATATGATAGGCATCCAAGATGGGTATAATAAAAACTACCATAGAAAGTGCATTGAATACTATGAGAAGTTTGATATTTGATAATTGTTTTGAGATATAAAGGTGGTGATATTAGAGTGTGCTAGTTGAGTAATTATGAATTTGAGAAATACTTGTGTTGAAGTTTTCAAGTCCCGTAGCATGCACGTATGGTAACCGTTGTGTAACAAATTTGAAACATGAGGTGTTCTTTGATTGTCATCCTTATGAGTGGCGGTCGGGGCCGAGCGATGGTCATTTCCTACCAATCTATCCCCCTAGGAGCATGCGCGTAATGCTTGGTTTTTTATGACTTGTATATTTTTGCAATAAGTATGTGAGTTCTTTATGACTAATGTTGAGTCCTTGGATTATACGCACTCTCACACTTCCATCATTGTGAGCCTCTTTGGTGCTGTGCATTGCCCTTTCTCACCTTGAGAGTTGGTGTAAACTTCGCCGGTGCATCCAAACCCCATGATATGATACGCTCTATCACACATAAACCTCCTTATATCTTCCTCAAAATAGCCACCATACCTACCTATTATGGCATTTCCATAACCATTCCGAGATATATTGCCATGCAACTTTTCACTGTTTCATTCATGACATGCTTCATCATTGTCATATTGCTTTGCATGATCATGTAGTTGACATCGTATTTGTGGCAAAGCCACCATGCATAATTTTTCATACATGTCACTCTTGATTCATTGCCCTTCCCGGTACACTGTCGGAGGCATTCATATAGAGTCATATTAGTATCGAGTTGTAATCATTGAGTTGTAAATAAATAGAAGTGTGATGATCATCATTAATAGAGCATTGTCCCAAATAAAAAAAGAAATTCCAAAAAGATGTAAGGCCCAAAAAAGAAATAAAAAGGGGCAATGCTACTATCCTTTTTTTCCACACTTGTGCTTCAAAGTAGCACCATGTTCTTTATGATAGAGAGTCTCTTGTTTTGTCACTTCCATATACTAGTGGGAATTTTTCATTGTAGAACTTGGCTTGTATATTCCAACGATGGGCTTCCTCAAATGCCCTAGGTCTTCGTGAGCAAGCAAGTTGGATGCACACCCAGTTAGTTTCTTTTGTTGAGCTTTCATACATTTATAGCTCTAGTGCATCCATTGCATTGACATCAATGATGGCATCTCCCTAGCCCGTTGATTAGCCTCGTCGATGTGAGACTTTCTCCTTTTTTGTCTTCTCCACATAACCCCCTATCATTATTCTATTCCACCCATAGTGATATATCCATGGCTCACGCTCATGTATTGTGTGAAAGTTGAAAAAAGTTTGAGATTACTAAAGTATGAAACAATTGCTTGGCTTGTCATCGGGGTTGTGCAAGATGAGAGCATTCTTGTGTGATAAAAATGGAGTATGACCAAACTATATGATTTTTTAGGGATGAACTTTCCTTTCCCATGTTATTTTGAGAAGACATGATTACCTTATTAGTATGCTCGAAGTATTATTATTTTTATGTCAATATTAAACTTTTGTATTGAATCTCTCGGATCTAAATATTCATGCCACAATGAAGAAAAATACATTGAGAATTATGCTAGGTAGCATTCCACATCAAAAATTCTGTTTTTATCATTTACCTACTCGAGGACGAGTAGGAATTAAGCTTGGGGATGCTTGATACGTCTCCAACGTATATATAATTTTTGATTGTTCCATGCTATTATATTATCTGTTTTGGATGTTAATGGGCTTATTTATACATTTTTATATTATTTTTGGGACTAACCTACTAACCCAAGGCCCAATGCAAATTGTTGTTTTTTTTCCTATTTCAGTGTTTCGCAGAAAAGGAATATCAGACGAAATCCAAATGGAATAAAACCTTCGGGGGGGTTATTTTTGGAACAAACGTGATGCAGGGGACTTGGAGTGGACGTCAATCAACCAACGAGGAGGCCACGAGGCAGGGGGCGCGCCTACCCCCCTGGGTGAGCTCTCCACCCTCGTGGGCCCCTCGTGGGTCCACCAACCTACTTCTTCCTCCTATATATATTCATATACCCTGAAAACATCCAGGAGCACCACGAAACCCTATTTCCACCGCCGCAACCTTCTGTACCCAAGAGATCACATCTTGGGGCCTTTTCCAGAGCTCCGCCGGAGGGGGAATCGATCACGGAGGGCCTCTACATCAACTCCACGGCCCCTCCGATGATGTGTGAGTAGTTTACTTCAGACCTTCGGGTCCATAGTTATTAGCTAGATGGCTTCTTCTCTCTCTTTGAATCTCAATACAATGTTCTCCTCGATCTTCTTGGAGATCTATTTGATGTAACTCTTTTTGCGGTGTGTTTGTCGAGATCCGATGAATTGTGGGTTTATGATCAAGTTTATCTATGAACAATATTTGATTCTTCTCTGAAATCTTTTATGTATGATTGGTTATCTTTGCAAGTCTCTTCAAATTATCAGTTTGGTTTGGCCTACTAGATTGATCTTTCTTGCAATGGGAGAAGTGCTTAGCTTTGGGTTCAATCTTGTGGTGTCCTTTCCAAGTGACAGCAGGGGCAGCAAGGCACATATTGTATTGTTGCCATCGAGGATAAAAAGATGGGGTTTATATCATATTGCTTGAGTTTATCCCTCTACATCATGTCATCTTGCCTAATGCGTTACTCTGTTCTTATGAACTTAATACTCTAGATGCATGCTGGATAGCGGTCGATTGTGGAGTAATAGTAGTAGATGCATAATCGTTTCGGTCTACTTGTCGCGGACGTGATGCCTATAGACATGATCATGCCTAGATATTTCTCATAATTATGCACTTTTCTATCAATTGCTCGACAGTAATTTGTTCATCCACCGTAATACTTATGCTATCTTGAGAGAAGCCACTAGTGACACCTATGGCCCCGGGTCTATCTTTTATCATATAAGTTTCCAATATATTTTATTTTGCAATCTATACTTTCAATCTATATCATAAAAATACCAAAAATATTTATCTTATCATTATTATCTCTATCAAATCTCACTCTCGTAAGTGACCGTGAAGGGATTGACAACCCCTTTATCGCATTGGTTGCGAGGTTCTTATTTGTTTGTGTAGGTACGAGGGACTTGCGTGTAGTCTCCTACTGGATTGATACCTTGGTTCTCAAAAACTGAGGGAAATACTTACGCTACTTTGTTGCATCACCCTTTCCTCTTCAAGGGAAAACCAACGCAGTGCTCAAGAGGTAGCACCCGCTGACAGGTCAGACCCACCAGCTATATCTTCGCACGCTAGGAAGTGCCTCCTTATTACGCACGAAAAATGAATACTCCCCCTTCTAGCTGGGACCCAGCATAGTGGGAGGCTGACTTGTGGGCCTACTAAGTTGACGGGGATGAAGGGTGATAATCCCCAAGTGCAGGGAATCATCGTAGCAATTCCCAAAGGTGGAAGTGATAAGTATGGAGTGTCGAACCCACAAGGAGCTAAAGGTAAGATCAATATTCTCTCAAGTCCTATCTGCCACTGATACTACTCTACGTACACCGAACGTTTGCTTCCAACTAGAAACGAGAAATGAAACTACATTGTGGGTATGAAGAGGATAACTTTGCATGATATCGGAGAGCTAAAATATAAAAGTAAGTGCGGTTATCGTAAAGTTAGAATATATTACTAAATATTATGAATAGCGAGTGTGGAATAATGATGGGTCGGTCTGCGGAATTATCCTAGGCAATAGTTAACAAGACCTGTGGTCGTCATTGCAATTTCATATGAGGGAGAGGCATAAGCTAACATACTTTCTCTTCTTGGATCATATGCATTTATGATTGGAACTCTAGAAAGCATCCGCAACTACTAAATATCATTAAGGTACATTAAAGCATCAAGGCCCCTTTATCCCATACGCGACAACCCCCTTACTCAGGTTTATGCTTCTGTCACTCAAGCAACCCACTATAAGCAAATCATGAACGTATTGCAGCACCCTACAATGGGAATCCCTCATGCTTGCATGACACGGAGGGCACAATAGGACAACACCAAAATAAAACATACAACTCATACCAATCAAGATCGTCAATCAACCCAAAGACAAAGGATATCTACTCAAAACATCATAGGATGGCAACACATCATTGGAACATATATGTGGCATAAAGCACCATGTTCAAGTACGGATTACAGCAGGGTGCGCGAAAGTGGACCGCGTAAAAGAGATGAGGATGGTGATGTTGATGAAGACGATCACTTCGGCGATGATTCCCCTCCAGATGGCACTCTGGTGCCACCGAAAGAGAGGAGGAGAGGTTCTCCCCCTTTTGCTTCCTCCTCCATGGCCTCCCCTGGATGGGGAGAGGTTCTCCCTCTGGTCCTTGGCCTTCATGGTGATGATGGCCCCTCTGGTATCCTCCTCCATTGCCTCCGGTAATGATAGCCCCCTCCGGTAGGGTGCCAGAGAGGGCCTAGATTGATTTCTCGTGGCTACAGAGGCTTGCGGCGACGGAACTTCTGATCTAGGTTATTTTCTGGAGGTTTGGGCATTTATAGGAGAGGTTAGCGTCGAGAACAAGTCAGGGTGGCCCACGAGAAGTCCACGAGGCACAGGGGCGCGTCCCATGGGGGGTGGGCGCGCCCCCCACCCTCGTGTGGACCACGAGACTATCCTCCGGTAGATTTTTGTTCCTGCATTTTTATATTTTCCAGAAAATTTCTCCGTTGGTTTTCATCGCATTCCGAGAACTTTTATTTCTGCACAAAAACAACACCATGGTAGTTCTGCTGAAAACAGCGTCAGTCCGGGTTAGTTCTAATCAAATCATACCAAAATCATATAAAACTATTGTAAACTTGGCATGAATACTTCATAAATTATAGATACGTTGGAGACGTATCAGCATCCCCAAGCTTAATTCCTGCTTGTCCTCGAGTAGGTAAATGATAAAAGAAATAATTTATGAAGTGTGAATGCTAGCAAGTGCATAAGTTTGATCAATGATAGTTCCAATCACTTTTTCTAGCATCATTATATATCATAACAGTAGCTCAACTCATAAAACTTCTCATGACCAAGTAACAAGCTATTCACACGTTAAAGTATAGATCATAAACCTTCTTGAAAACTAACAAACCGTGCTTTTAGTCATCAAACAATTGCAATTCATCTTATTTTCAGGAAGGGTCTATGTAAGAGCTTTGATTCAGCAAACTCCACATACTCAACTATCATTTAATCTTTCACAATTGCTAACACTCATGTGATATTTATGGGTTCAAAGTTTTAATCGGACACAGAGAAAGATAGGGGCTCATAGTTTCGCCTCCCGAACTTTTACCTCAAGGGTAATGTCAACAATAATAATTTATGAAAACCTACATCCAAGTGGATATATATATATCCAGATCGCTCCAACACAAAGTGCTTGCCAAAGGAAAAAGTGTAAAAAGGAAAGGTGATGACCACCATGACTCTTGTATAAGGGTAGAAGATAAAAGTAAAAGATAGGCCCTTCGCAGAGGGAAGCAGAGGTTGTCATGCACTTTTATGGTTGGATGCACAAAATCTTAATGCAAAAGAATGTAACTTTATATTGCCGCTTGTGATAAAGACCTTTATTATGCAGTCCGTCGCTTTTATTTCTTCCCTATCACAAGTTCGTATAAAGCTTATTTTCTTCGCACTAATAGATCATACATATTTAGAGAGCAATTTTTATTGCATGAACCGATGACAACTTACTTGAAGGATCTTACCCAATGCATAGGTAGGTATGGTGGACTCTCATGGCAAAACTGGTTTAAGGGATGTTTGGAAGCACAAGTAGTATTTCTACTTAGTGCAAAGAATTTGGCTAGCATGAGAGGGAAAGGAAAGCTCAACATGTTGGATGATCCAGGACAATATAACGTTTCGAATATAGGAAAACATAACCCATTAAGTTGTCTTCCTTGTCCAACATCAACTTTTTAGCTTGTCATATTTTAATGAGTGCTCACAATTACAAAAGAGGTCCAAGATAGTATATTTATATGTGAAATCTCTCTTCCTTCAATATTCTTTCATGAATTGTTCAAGTGACCAATTCTGTGTTTGCTAACTTCCAATAAGTTTACTACCTATACTTATTATGTGTGAAGTCATTACTCCCCATGTTGTAAGCATATGAAACGTATATAAATTCAGATTTATGATATTCAATTCATTCAACCATTTACTCATAGGATATATGTGAATCACGTGAGTAAATGACAGACTACTCCAAAATGATATAAGTGAAGAACACTGAGTAGTCAAATAATTGACTAGCCATGGGAGGGTTCTTTTTCATTCAAGATTTCAGATCCAATGATTTTATTCAAACAGCAAGTAAAATTGAAAATACGCTCTAAGAAAAACACATATCATGTGACGAATAAAAATATAGCTCCGAGTAAGGTATACCAATAGTTTTGAAGACGAAAGAGGGGATGCCTTCCGGGGCATCCCCAAGCTTAGGCGCTTGAGTCTTCCTTGAATATTACCTTGGGTTGCCTTGGGCATCCCCAAGCTTAGGGTCTTCCACTCCTTATTCTCCTCATTTCGATATCTCACCCAAAGCTTGAAAACTTCAATCACACAAAACTTAACGGAACTTCGTGAGATAGGTTAGTATGATAAAGAGTAAACCATTCACTTTGATACTGTCAAAGACAATATTAATAATTTTCCTCACATAATGCCTACTTTACCATATCATTTCTATAATTTATATTGAGAAATATAAGCCATAGAAAATAGAAAACAAGCAAACTCTGCAATGAACACAGAATCTGTCAGAAAGAGAACAGTATGTAATGATCTGAACAGCAACCATACTTCTGCTACTCCAAAAATTATGAAATAAATTGGTGGATGAGGGAGTCCTGGATTAGTGGGTGTCCGAATAGCCGGACTATACCTTCGGCCGGACTCCTGGACTATGAAGATACAAGATTGAAGACTTCGTCCCGTGTCCGGAAGGGACTTTCCTTGGCGTGGAAGGCAAGCTTGGCAATACGGATATGTAGATCTCCTACCATTGTAACCGACTCTGTGTAACCCTAGCCCTCTCCGGAATCTATATAAACCGGAGGGTTTTAGTTCATAGGACGAACAACAATCATACCATAGGCTAGCTTCTAGGGTTTAGCCTCTCCGATCTCGTGGTAGATCTACTCTTGTACTACCCATATCATCAATATTAATCAAGCAGGACGTAGGGTTTTACCTCCATCAAGAGGGCCCGAACCTGGGTAAAACATCGTGTCCCCTGCCTCCTGTTACCATCCGGCCTAGACGCACAGTTCGGGACCCCCTACCCAAGATCCGCCGGTTTTGACACCGACATTGGTGCTCTCATTGAGAGTTCCTCTGTGTCGTCACTTTTAGGCCCAATGGCTTCTCTGATCATCAACAGCAATGCGATCCAGGGTGAGACTTTTCTCCCCGGACAGATCTTCGTATTCGGCGGCTTTGCACTGCAGGCCAATTCGCTTGGTCATCTGGAGCAGATCGAAAGCTACGCCCCTGGCAATCAGGTCAGATTTGGAAGTATAAACTACACAGCGGACCTCCGCGGAGACTTGATCTTCGACGGATTCGAGCCGCAACCGAGCACGCCGCACTGTCACGATGGGCATGATCTAGCTCTGCCGCCAAACAGTGCCCTGGAGGCTGCACCCGCATCAGCTCCGACCCTTAATTCAGAGCCAACTGCGCCAATCAAGGATGGGTTTTTGGACACCGCCTCAGGGGCTGCAATCTCTGTGGCGATCGAGCCGAACACCATCCCTATTCTCTGTGAAGCCCGTGACTCCAAGGAGCCGGACTCCTCTCCAGACTCTGAACCCTCCGCGCCCCTACCGATCGAACCCGATTGGGCGCCGATCATGGAGTTCACCGCCGCAGACATCTTTCAGCACTCGCCCTTCGGCGATATTTTGAAGTCACTAAAGTCTCTCTCTTTATCAGGAGAGCCCTAGCTGGACTTTGGTCAGCAAGGTTGGGATGCGGATGATGAAGAAATTCAAAGCCCACCCACCACCCACTTCGTAGCCATTGTCGATGATTTAACCGACATGCTCGACTTCGACTCCGAAGACATCGACGGTATGGACGCTGATGCAGGAGACGATCAAGAACCAGCGCCTATAGGGCACTGGAAAGCCACCTCGGCGTATGATATATATATGGTGGACACCCCAAAAGAAGACAATGGTGATGGAACAGCGGAGGATGACTCCTCCAAGAAGCAGCCTAAGCACCGGCGTCAGCGGCGCCGCTCTAAATCCCGCCAAAGCAAAAACGGTGATTCCGGCACGGGAGATAATAACACCCCGGACAGTGCCGAAGAAAACCACCTCCAGCAAAATTCAGCACAGGAGGATGGAAAAGCCAGCCCTCATGAGAGAGCGGCAGACAGAGAGGTCGAGGACGATAACTATATACCTCCCTCCGAAGACGAGGCAAGCCTCGACGACGACGAATTTGTCGTGCCAGAGGATCCCGTCGAACAAGAGCGTTTCAAACGCAGGCTTATGGCCACGGCGAGCAACCTCAAGAAAAAATAGCAACAGCTTAGAGCTGATCAAGATTTGCTAGCCGACAGATGGACTAAGGTCCTTGCGGCCGAAGAGTATGAACTCGAACGCCCCTCCAAGAGCTACCCAAAGCGTAGGTTGCTACCACAATTAGAGGAGGAAGCACCTAAACCTACATCACCAGCGCATGATGCGGCCGACCGGCCACCCCGTGGCCGCAACAGAGAGGCCTCTCGGCCCTCCACTCAAGCCGCACCCCGGCGCCGCTCAAAAAATACCAAGGCATGGGAAAATGCGCCAGACCTGCGAGATATATTGGAGGACAAGGCAAGGCAAACAAGATCGATCTACGGATCACGTGGGCGCCCCACGGCATGAGACGGTACTCGTCACGCCGGATACAGTAAATCCGGCCAGGCCGAACACAGTAGACAAAGCTCGTTTGAGCTGCGTCGTGATATAGCCCAATACAGAGGTGCCGCACACCCACTATGCTTCACAGATGAAGTAATGGATCATCAAATCCTCGAGGGTTTCAAACCCGTGAACATCGAATCATACGATGGCACAACAGATCCTGCGGTATGGATCGAGGACTATCTCCTTCATATCCACATGGCCCGTGGTGATGACCTACACGCCATCAAATACCTCCCACTCAAGCTTAAAGGACCAGCCCGGCATTGGCTTAACAGCTTGCTAGCAAAATCAATCGGTTGTTGGGAGGACCTGGAAGCCGCATTCCTCGACAATTTCCAGGGCTCTTATGTGCGACCACCAGACGCAGATGACCTAAGCCACATAATTCAGCAGCCAGAGGAATTGGCCAGACAATTCTGGACACGGTTCCTAACCAAGAAAAATCAAATCATCGACTATCCGGACGCAGAGGCCCTAGCAGCCTTCAAGCATAACATCCGCGACGAGTGGCTTGCACGGCACCTAGGACAGGAAAAGCCGAAATCTATGGCAGCCCTCACGACACTTATGACCCGCTTTTGCGCGGGAGAAGACAGCTGGCTAGCTCGCAGCAATAACATGACCAAGAGCCCTGGTAATTCGGATACCAAGGACAGCAGTGGCAGGTCGCGTCGCAACAAGCAAAAGCACCGCATTAACGGCGACAACGCTGAGGATACGTCAGTTAATGCCGGATTTAGAGGCTCTAAACTCGGTCAGCGAAAAAAGCCATTCAAAAGAAATACTCCGGGCCCGTCTAGTTTGGACCGAATACTCGACCGCTCATGCCAGATACATGGCACCCCCGAAAAACCATCCAATCACACCAACAGGGATGGTTGGGTGTTCAAGCAGGCAGGCAAGTTAAATGCCGAAAGCAGAGATAAGGGGCTGCATAGCGATGACGAGGAGGAGCCCCGGCCGCCGAACAACAGTGGACAGAAAGGTTTTCCCCCACAAGTGCGGACGGTGAACATGATATACGCAACCCACGTCCCCAAGAGGGAGCGGAAGCGTGTGCTAAGGGACATATACGCGATGGAGCCAATCGCCCCAAAGTTCAACCCATGGTCTTCCTGCCCGATCACTTTTGATCGAAGGGACCATCCCACTAGCATCCGTCATGGCGGATTCGCCGCATTGGTTCTAGACCCAATTATTGACGGATTTCACCTCACTAGAGTCCTTATGGACGGCGGCAGCAGCCTGAACCTGCTTTACCAGGATACAGTGCGGAAAATGGGCATCGATCCCTCGAGGATTAAATCCACTAGAATGACCTTTAAAGGCGTCATACCAGGTGTAGAGGCCAACTGTACAGGCTCAGTTACACTTGAAGTGGTCTTCGGATCTCCGGATAATTTCCGAAGCGAGGAGTTAATCTTTGACATAGTCCCGTTCCGCAGTGGCTATCACGCACTGCTTGGGCGAACCGCATTTGCCAAGTTCAGTGCGGTGCCGCACTACGCATACCTCAAGCTCAAGATGCCAGGCCCTCGAGGAGTCATCACGGTCAATGGAAACACCGAACGCTCTCTCCGAACGGAGGAGCATACGACGACTATCACAGCGGAAGTACAAAGTAGCCTCTCAAGGCAATTCTCCAGTCCAGCCATTAAATGTCTGGACACCGTCAAGCGCGCCCGGAGTAACCTACAACAAGACTACCTGGCATGTTCCGAGCAAGCGTAGAAATGCGGCCCCAACCCCAGCCCTCGCGAACTTGCGAAACCAGTGTCGCGCGTACATAACTACGCTCTGGAAATACCATGGGCACAGGGGGAGGGGAACCATCACGGCACGCCCTAAACGCGGCTTAAACCGCACTAGGGGCTGCCGATTTCTTACTTATTTTTAGGACTCCATTCTTCGGAAGGCTTGTCCGGCAGTACAATTGCCGCACAAACGATACAACCAGGGAAGCAGAAGGCTACGCCGCACTATGGAACTCTAAGGTGGTCTCTATAACGAGCAGTATACCTGTTTCACATACCATTCCGCAGCTCGCCCCTGGAAAGGACACGTTAAATAGTCCCATCTTTTGCTTATCACACTATTTGTATCGTCCTACTTTGATCGCAGCCTTTTTTAAATAAACAATGCATAGCCTCCGTCTATTATTGCATTACTCTTTTTTACAAATATATGTTCATTAATGACATGTTGCACCCATACACTTTGGTACGGCCAATACGCCAGGGGCTTAAGTACCCCACAATACGGTGTGAGAAGTCCGAACACTTTCACAAGTGTGGCACCCCGAACTTATAGCATTATATGCATCGGCTCCGAATCATGTCTTGGGTCAATAGTTGGGTTTGCCCGGCTCCTATGTTTTGGTACCTTACGTTCCGTTATATCGGCTAAGGTAGCACTAGGAGAACTACTGCGATTGTGTCCCAGTTGAGCTGGGCTAAGCACCTCAATAGAGAAAGCTAAAACTGACCGTCATGATAAGGCGAGAGCTGGTCGCTGTTCGAGAGGTTTTCGAGTCCCCAAAGACTTATGCCGCTTAAAGTGAGGAGTCGGCTTTGTCCGGCCTAGGCGTGGATAGCGCCCCGAACTCGGTCTTCCGAACACTAGGGGCTTCGCCGAAATTTAAAATTATAGAATTCTATGGCTAAGTGAGAGTGTTCAAGCATTAGAGTCTGATTGCCTTGTTCGTTGTGTTAAGCGCCTCCCTTGAAGGACCCAAGAATGGGAAAAAGAGCGCTCATGTTTATCCCGAACACCCCAGCACTCGTGCCATGGGGGCAGAAGCCGACGACTCGCCATCTCTCAAATTTGATAAACGGCCGCATAGAAGGTAATATTTTAAATTCAAAAAGCATTGCTTAGCGCACATGAACAAGTTTTCAGCGCATAGGACAAAACGAGCGAGTTTACTGAAAAATTACATCCATGGAACATTCATCCGCCACAAGGCGGGCACCCTTCAGAATGCCCTCATAATACATCACAGGCTTGCGATGCTCCTTGCCCGGCGGTGGCCCGTCCTTCACAAGCTTCTCAGCATCCAGCTTGCCCCAGTGCACCTTCGCACGGGCAAGCGCCCTACGGGCACCCTCGATGCATACGGAGCGCTTGATGACTTCGAGCCTTGGACATGCCTCCACCAGCCGCCTCACCAGCCTGAAGTAGCTCCCAAGCATGGCCTCTCTAGGCCACAGCCAGACTATGAGGCCCTTCATGGCCTGCTCGGCCACCTTATGGAGCTCGACCAGCTGTTTCAGCTGGTCGCTTAAGGGCACCGGGTGTTTGGCCTCAGCATATTGAGACCAGAACACCTTCTCCGTCGAGCTTCCCTCCTCGGCTCGGTAGAAGGCGGCGGCATCCGACACGCTACGGGGCAAGTCAGCAAATGCTCTTGGAGATCTTCGGATTTGGGTATGTAACAAGTAATTCACTTTTACGTGCTTGCTTTGCATAAAGAATGCCTTACCCCCCGCTATCTTTTTATTGCCTCAACCTCCTGGAGGGCCTTCTGGGCTTCGGCCTTGGCAGACTTGGAATCTTCAATGGCCGCTGCGAGCTCAGACTCTTGTGTCTTCGAGTCAAGCTCCAAACTCTCATGTTTTTTCATGAGAGCCTGGAGCTCTTGCCGCACCTCGCCAACCTGCGTCTCATGCTTCTCCCGCTCGGTGTGCTCCGTGGCCGCCCTCTTCTCGGCCTCGGACAACGCTTGCTTAAGGGTCGCCACCTCAGTTGTGGCCCCTACAATAGCCGCGTTAATCCTGTCACTTTTTGTAATTGCACCTTTCACATATTTCAATAAGGTATTTCTTACCTTCCTTCTCCTCGAGCTGCTGCTTGGCTAGGCAGAGCTCTTGCTCGGACCGCTCGAGGTTCTGCTTCAGCATGCCCACCTCCGATGTCAGTGCGGCTGATGCTAGCAGCAAAGCCTGCATACGCATATTGACTTACTTTTGTTAGACTCCTGCGAATGTTATTAGATCCTCTATTCGGCTTTTCTTTCCGAACGCCGAACAGAGCATCAGGGGCTACTGTCTATGCGGTAATATTTTTACATATTCTTTACTTACCTCAAAGCCTGTTAGAAGGCTAGCACAGGCTTCAGTCAGTCCACTCTTGGCGGACTGAACCTTCTGGATCACCACACTCATAATAGTGCAGTGCTCCTCGTCCATGGAGGCGCCGTTAAGCACCTCCAGAAAATTGTCTGGTGCCTCCGGTTGAACGGAGGTCACCGGCTCGGTAGGCTTGCTCCTCTTGGAAGGAGGCTGCCTACCGGAGTCCAGAACCGTTGAAGGTTCCGGCACGGTGTCCGGCTCAAGGCCGGACTCAGAGCCCTTGGGGGTTTTATCCCCTTTGCGCCTGGAGTCCGAGAGGTCGCCTTGCGGCGCCTCCAGGACCACCTCCTCCTGGCTTGGAACCTGTTGGGATAGCACCTCGGCGTCGTCCGTAGGGTGGGGGGAGGTAGCCGTCGGAAGCGAATTCACATCCGACGAATCCAGGGAACCGCTTGACGACACGTCGAGCCGGTCTTTGGGTGGACTGCATAAACATGTTCGACTTAAGGAAAAGATGTGCAATGGAGGAATACTATGAATCACTCTGGTATCCGGACACTTACGATCTCTCCAGGGGCTTGGCCCTGTGCGGCCACTCCTCTTCGCCGTCGTCGGCGTTGGTGGAGCTGTCTGGAGGGAGGGTTTTTCCCTTCTTGGACCCTTCGGCCTCCCTAGTTGGGGCGGCCTTCCTTTTCTTCTCTGCCCCCGCTGGAGGGGGAGAGGTCTCTTCTTCCTCCTCCTCGTCCTCACGGGAGGAGTGCGTCTTGGAGTCGTCGGATGATGAATCCGACACCCCCAGGCGTCGGGCACTCTTTCGAGTCCCCGTGGCCTTCTTCTTGGCCTTCTTCTCCGGCACCACATAGGGTGCCAGAACCAGCAGCTTTGCCAAGCGAGCATCCGCTGGGCCTTCGGGCAAAGGAGCCGGACAGTTGATCTATCCGAACGTCTCCTGCCAATCCTGTCAAAGGTAAGGGAGCTTAGATCCCGCATGGAGTCAAACTATGAAAAACTAATACCCTGTAAAAGGTAAAAATAGCTTACCACACGAGCACGACGCTGCGTGCTGAATCCGCGATCCTCGGTAGCGGATGCGGGGGCCTCGGCGCCCTTGAAAAGCACCTTCCAGGCATCTTCGTACGTCGTGTCGAAGAGCCTGCTCAGAGTTCGGTGCTGCGCCGGGTTGAACTCCCACAGGTTGAAAGCCCGTTGTTGACACGGGAGGATCCAGCGGATGAGCATAACCTGGACTACGTTGACAAGTTTGAGCTTCTTGTCCACCAGGGTTTGGACGCATGTTTGGAGTCCGGTCAGCTCTCCTTCTTTACCCCATGTCAGGCCCGTCTCTTTCCAGGAGGTGAGCCACGTAGGGGGTCCGGATCGAAACTCAGGGGCAGCAACCCATTCAGGGTCGCGCGGCTCGGTGATGTAAAACCACCCCGATTGCCACCCCTTTAGGGACTCCACGAAGGAGCCCTCGGGCCATAGGACGTTGGGCATCTTGCCCACCATGGCGCCTCCGCACTCCGCCTAGGTGCCGCGCACCACCTTCGGCTTGATATTAAAAGTCTTGAGCCATAGGCCGAAATGGGGGCGGATGCAGAAGAAAGCCTCGCACACGACAATAAACGCCGAGATATTAAGGACAAAGTTGGGGGCCAGATCATGGAAATCCAGGCCATAGTAGAACATGAGCCCCCGGACAAATGGGTGGAGAGGGAAGCCCAGTCCGCGGAGGAAATGGGGGAGGAGCACCACCCTCTCATGGGGCCTAGGGGTGGGGATGAGTTGCCCCTCTTCGAGAAGCCGGTGCGCAATGTTGTTAGACAAGTATCCGGCCTTCCTCAGTTTTTATGTGTCCCTCCGTGACGGAGGAGACCATCCACTTGCCTCCCGCTCCGGACATGGTTGGAGAAGGTTGAGGTGGGGTGTGCGGACTTGGGCGCTGGAGCTCGAGTGCGTGGAAATGGATAGGCAAAGGAGGAAGAAGGCATGGATGAAAAGGCAGATCCTTATCCCCTTATATGGATGCACGCGACTATGCGCCCCCACCAGCCTGGTAAAACTCGCTTATCTCCCAAGCGCCGTATTCAATGGCGTGGTTGGGTTACCCACACCCGTATTGATGAGAATCCCGGAATAAGGGGACACGATCTCTGCTTTAACAAGACGTGCCAAGGAAACCGCCTCGCTAAACACGCTGAGGTGGGACAGTAAAACGATTTGAATAAAGACTTGGTCGTAGTATGATGTCACGCTACGGAATACGTCAGCATATTAGATTTGTGTAAATATTATTCTCTCTATGGCAATATGTGGAAACTTATTTTGCAGAGCCGGACACTACCTTTGTGTTCAAAATCTTCTATGAAGTACCTAGAGGAGGAACCCGCCTTGCAATGCCGAAGACAATCTGCGCGCCGGACTCGTCGTCATTGAAGCCTGGTTTAGGGGCTACTGAGGGAGTCCTGGATTAGGGGGTGTCCGGATAGCCGGACTATACCTTCGGTCGGACTCCTGGACTATGAAGATACAAGATTGAAGACTTCGTCTCGTGTCCAGAAGGGACTTTCCTTGGCGTGGAAGGCAATCTTGGCGATACGGATATGTAGATCTCCTACCATTGTAACCGACTCTGTGTAACCCTAGCCCTCTCTGGTGTCTATATAAACCGGAGGGTTTTAGTTCATAGGACGAACAACAATCATACCATAGGCTAGCTTCTAGGGTTTAGCCTCTCCGATATCGTGGTAGATCTACTCTTGTACTACCCATATCATCAATATTAATCAAGCAGGACATAGGGTTTTACCTCCATCAAGAGGGCCCGAACCTAGGTAAAACATCGTGTCCCCTGCCTCCTGTTACCATCCGGCCTAGACGCACAATTCGGGACCCCCTACCCGGGATTCGCCGATTCTGACACCGACAGTGGACGTGAGGAATTTGTCTATTAATCTTCTTAAAAAAGAATCAACTCCATCGCACTCTTCTGTAAAAAATGACAGCTAATCTCGTGAGTGCAAAGTTTCTGTTTTTTTACAGCAAGTCTTCCCAAAGGTCTTACTTGGCACTTTATTGAAACAAAATCCACTATAAGCAAATCATGAACGTATTCCAACACCCTAAAGTGGGAATCCCTCATGCTTGCGCGACACAGAGGGCACAATAGGACAGCACCAAAATAAAACATACAACTCATACCAATCAAGATCATCAATCAACCCAAAGACAAAGGATATCTACTCAAAACATCATAGGATGGCAACACATAATTGGATCATAATATGTGGCATAAAGAACCATGTTCAAGTAGGGATTACAGTGGGGTGCGGGAGAGTGGGCCGTGTAAAAGAGATGAGGATGGTGATGTTGATGAAGACGATCACCGCGACGATGATTCTCCTCCCGATGGCACTCCGGTGCCATCGAGAGAGAGGAGGAGAGGTTCTCCCCCTTGTGCTTCCTCCTCCATGGCCTGCCCCTGGATGGGGAGAGGTTCTCCCTCTGGTCCTTGGCCTTCATGGTGATGATGGCCCCTCTGGGATCCTCCTCCATAGCCTCCGGTGATGATGGCCCCCTTCGGCAGGGTGCCAGAGAGGGCCTAGATTGATTTCTCGTGGCTACAGAGGCTTGCAGCAGCAGAACTTCCAATCTAGGTTATTTTCTGGAGGTTTGGGCATTTATAGGAGAGGTTGGCGTTGAGAACAAGCCAGGGGCCCCATGGGAAGTCCACAAGGTACATGGGCGTGCCCCAAGGGGGTGGGCGCGCCCCCCACCCTCGTGGGGCCCACGGGACTCCCCCCGATATATTTTTGCTCCAATATTTTCTATATTTTCCAGAAAAATTCTCTGTTGATTTTTATCGCATTCTGAGAACTTTTATTTCTGCACAAAAACAACACCACGATAGTTCTGCTAAAAACAGCATCAGTTCGGGTTAGTTCTAATCAAATCATACCAAAATCATATAAAACTATTGTAAACTTAGGCATGAATACTTCATAAATTAAAGATATGTTGGAGCCGTATCAGAGGGCTTTGTCAACTTAGTCAATATGAATGATTCTAGATCCAGTGACTGTACCATGTCCATCCAACGGCAAAATGCTTCTTCAACCTCTGGTCTTCTTGCTCCGGCCGCCCAAAGCAGCGTCGGTTGTGCCGCCTGCTCCTGCCTCCCGTGGCCGGTTGTACTGCCACGGAGGCCTCACCGCCCCCTACTACTCCCACCGCTATCCAGTGTAGGAGATATGCCCTAGAGGCAATAATAAATGATATTATTTATCTCCGAGTTCATAATTATGTTTATGTTCCATGCTATAACTGCAATGATTCTCGAGTCTGCAATATCCATGAGGCTCGGAGGAAGACTCATATGCACGTGTGGAATAATAAACGGTAAGAAGTATTCCTAGTCTGGCCTCTAAGACTAGCTCAAGTGTTGCATGATGGTTCTGTTTTCCTGATCATGGGCATGTCTATGCCAGCAATTTTGAGGGCACAATGTTAAGAGAACATTTGTGTTGAATCGACCCGGATTGATGTTATGCTAAGAGATTCATTCGTCACAAGTTAATGGTACATAACACAGAGATGGTTAACATTTGCATGATTCCTTAGACCATGAGAGTATCGAGTTTCTTCATGCTTTCTTCATGAACTTTGGGGTTTGTTAAACGTCATCCGTAAATGGGTGGCTATTACGGCGGCTTACGGGTTCATGGAAAAGTGTGTCAAGTAACTTGATATCTCAAGATTGGGCATTGCTCCTTCGACGATGGAGAGATATTCTCGGGCCCTCTCGGTATTACGGTATCCATCATCGTCTGGCCAGACACAGTGTGATTTGATCACTGGGATGCCGGAACACGGAAACGAGAAAAGATAATAAAACCGGTAACGAGGTAACTTGCATGGTGGACAAATTGTTCGTCCACGGGGATGCAACAAATCTCACCTCGGGTGTTTGTGACATATCGCGAAGCAACAGGAATAGCTCACTACAACTGGAGGTGCACTCGAATATTTATTCGTGTGGATATAGGGGTCAATATGGGTGTCCATGGCTCCGATGTTGATCATTAATCGGAAGGGGTTCCGGGTCATGTCTATACTTCACTGAACCTATAGGGTCACACGCTTAAGGGTCATCTATCTTCTGAATACTAGCCACAGAGTCTGAGAGAAAATCATCGAAAAAGTTTCGGACAGCGGAAAAGTTTCGTAGAGAGAGGTCACCGGATGAGTTTCAGTGAAACCGAAAAAGTTGTTTCGGGGTATGCCATTAAGTCAAAATGGTTTAGGCACATGCAAGATATTCTTGGAGGGTTCCAGAATCATTCTGGAAACTTTTTGGAATTTTCAGAAATAAAAACCGGAAATGTTCTGGAGCTGTAGGAACCGGTTCAGATGCTTTTCGCAGATGAAAATCACTAAACTGGAATTGTTCCAGAACGCATTGAGAATTATTATGGTGTGTACTGGAAATGTTCTAAGCCCACATAAATATTTTCAGTTCGAACGGACGCTGAAAAATGTCGTCATGAATAGTGAAAGTGCTTTTTGGGATATTTTATGGAAAACCACCTTTTGGGGCTTTTCCCAAAAGATCTAGGGATGACATGGAAGGGTGGGAACCTCCTTTTGGGGGGCCCACAAGGGGTGGGACTTTCATGGGTGCAGCTCATCCATGGGGCCCCACTTTTCCCTTGTTTTCACTCTTTAGGTCCTTGGGAAGGACTCTATTTCATGTGGGTTTGGGGTTTTCTTGTAAAATCACCCTACCCCTTGGGATTTCCTATAAATAGAGGTGGAGGGGGAGCCCTCCACTCTCATTCCTTCTCACATACAAGTGCCATGCAATGATCTGGCTTCTCTCCCCCTCCCCGTGAAATAGTTTCGTAGAGCCGAAAGGTTGTCTGGGTTCCGGCAAGAACTAGTTATGGACGGCGAAGCCCTGGCGGATAGATGACACCGTATGTGTGCAACTCTGTAGAGAGATCGTAGTTTCGTTCTTAGTTCGTGAGTGCCTCCCGAAGGGCTATCCGTGTGACCGTTCGAGTTTTGAAGGTCCTCCCGAAGGGCTGTCCGAGTGACTGTTCGAGTTTTGAAGGTCCTCCTGAAGGGCTGTCTGCGACACCGTCCGGGGGCTATTCGACCGCCTCCCGGAGGGCAGTATGAGGAGCAGATGAGGGTATACATCCTCGCGGTTGGGAGGTTGTAAATCCTAGCTACGGGGATCTTCACCACCGATCGTCATCGACTCTACTTCCCGCTGCGCTACGAGTCGGTAACGAGAAAGATCAAACCATGTATGCAGTCTCCATAGTGGTCCTAGGCTAGTGCGTAGGTCAGAAATTTTTGGTTTTCTGTCGCTTTACCCTACAGTGGCATCATGAGCCATGCTATGCGTAGATGCAGGTTGCGATCTAGAATACATAGAGATGTATGGGTATTGCATAATATAATTAGGTAGTAGATGAGATCTATTGCGGAAAATTATTTATGCGGGTGATAGATGAAATCTGTTACCCGATATTCTTGTTGCTTCCCTGGAATTTGCATATTTCTGATCTTGATAACAGTATGGTTGAGTTTCAATGTTCTGGCAATCCGCGATCCTAATTGATCAACGAAGTGCTAATAGTTCATTGAATTCCACCGTAGTTAAAAAGAAAGATGAAATTTAGCAGACGAAAGGGCAATGCAGATATGATCTGCACTAGGGTCATGCGTATGACAAAGTTCAGTATGGGGCTCGAGATTTTATTATCTCGTGTTTCATACACCCCGCAAAGTTAATCTAGCGACTTGAATTATCATACTTGATGATGGACGTTGGTAGCTTCGGTTTGTTTCGAAACCTTAGAAGCCATGAAAAACAAGTCTTTGCATGAACCGATTAGAGGCGTCTAACTTGGTTTTGCATGAGGGTTTTGCATGTGCATGTGATGTGGTATAGCAGTGCTCATAATAATTTGATTATGTATGAGATGGCTATATGATGTAAATTGATTAACATGACCTGTGTGTCATGATTCGGCATGATGGCTGGAGCCATATGATTGTCACTTTAGTGACCTGCGTGTTGACCTTAAGTAATGCACTTATTTTATTAGCTATAGTGATAGCAATATTATCTGGTGCATCGACAAGGTGGTGGCAATCTTCGTGAAGGTGAACACTGACGCGAATGCCGAAGACGAAGAAATGAAAGACTTCTCCGTCAGAAAGGGCTATACCATATCATGCTATTATGAATTGCCTGAGATGTTTATCCCTTATGATGCACCCTTCTTGATTGCGCAGTAGTCGCTATTTATTAGGGTGATCTCTCACTTAAATATCAAGTAGTTAGTGTTATCCCAAGTGTAGCACCGTCACGGCACCTATCTTTTCGGGGTGCGCCATGGGTGCATGGGTACGAACGATTAGAGAAGTGTGAGGCGGGTGAGGTCAGACCTCGCAGCAAGATCACTTGGTTGTCTTGACGTTCATGGCAGGATCGTCTGAGCTCGGAACACACACATCGAAAGATGAGCAAGAGTCACATAGAGATGTGATCGGTAAGTTGGCCTACCGATTAAAATTCCTGTTATGAGATGATGATTCTATGGTGATGAATTGAAGTCTGGATCTTGTATCACTCAAAATTAATTATGAGAGATATTGATTTGAGTGGGAGTGCACTGTTGAATTAACATGTTTAATTCTCAGTGCAATTAATTATGAACACTGTCTAAGTGTTTCTTGCAAAATAGTTGTAGAATAATGGCTCGTGTTTCCACCTTCCCTGTTAAAATTGAATAGCTGTTAAATATCTGGTTAAAACTTTATGATTGGTAACATAATATGAGGATTGTCCTCAAAAGTGCCGAGAAGGACTTTTTCCTATCGCATGCTATCTGTATCCTCCTGCTAATGCTATGGATCATGTGACTCTCGTCCTTCGATCCAAAAGCTAGAATTCTGTTACGGTCAAGTGGAATATGTTTGCTTCCATGAAACCCAAACTTTGAAAGTTGGGATAGTTATATGATATTCATGGTACTGAAAATTATTTTTAGATAAAAACAAAGCAATGTTTGTTTGGAAGTATTAGTAAAAGTGTTTACTATGCATTTGACTGTTGGGAAAGGGATCCGGAAGAACGCCTGTCATATAAAGAAAGGTGAATAAAACAACAACTTAAAGAGAAAGGAAGTGTCCAAAGGGTGTTAGTATGACTTACACGCATAGGAAGTCCAGGGCTAACGCCACTCTTAAGTTGGGTGCTTCTTTTGCGAGTAGGAGAAATACTAAAAGTTAAACTCTTAGAAGTATAAAGGCAAAAAGAAAGATCACTGGAATATCCAGCTCATGTATGAATGTCATACAAGTTTTTGATGTATAGTAGGCTGGTCAAAGATATAGTTCTTGGGAATTATGGTTAAACATGTTAGTCACTAATTCTTGGGTATTGTGAGTTAATCACAAAGATACCTACTCGATTGCATTCTGTTACGAATCAATGTAAGAGATACTATGGCCTAAAAAGACTAGCCAGAAATGACGTTAATGTATACACAGGGAACATAGTAAATGTTACTGTACCTTCCATCGGTGTATTGCCATCTGTATTTATTTTCATAATTCATTTAGATTTTTACAAACTCTAGCCCATTGCATAAGGTATCTTGCAAGAAGGTTGTTCATAAGAGAACTTTTTATGTTCAATGTTATGAATAACACAAGGGCCATACTTTCATTATGAATGAGATGTATGTTCTCAATATTGATAATAATACAATACCTCTGGGTTTACTTTCATAATTCATTTTAGAGTTTCATACACTCTAGCCCATTGCACAATGTTTGTTGCAAAAGAGTTGTTCATAAAAACAACAATTGTTGTTAAGTATTATGAATAACATGAAGGGCCATGCTTCCATCCAAGATGGGATGTATGTTATGAATATTGATGGTAATATGATACATCCATAACACTGACGCCAAATGTCGCAAGACTAAAAGAATACCACACAAGTGTGGCACTACATTTGGTCACATTGGAGAAACCCGCATGGAAAATTCCATTATGATGGATTTTGAAGTCTTTTTGATCTTGAATCATCTGACACTTGCAACTTTCCTCCGAAAAGTGAAGTGACTAAAATACCGTTCACAGGCCATAAGGAACAAACAACAAACTTATTAGTGATCATACATTTGATGTGTGTAGTACGATAAGTGTTGTTAGTGGTGGGTTTATTTATCTTCAGAAATGACTCAAGTAGATATATGGATATTTACTTGATGAGACGTATGTCTGGATCTTTTGAAATCATTCGAAAGGTTTTCAAAAATGAAGTAGAAGTTATTGTAACAAGAAAATTATGTTTCTGCAATTTGATTGCACAAAGGAATATTTGAGTTACATGTTTAGCGAATGTCTGATGAGTTGTGAAAGGGGTTTCATAACTTGCACCTCCCGGAACACCACTGCAAGTGAAAAGTCTGTGGAGATGTAATCTAACCATTTATGACATGGTAAGGTCAGAGAAGACATAAATAAATTTGCCATTATCCATTTTAAAGTGATGCTTTAGAGACTGCGGCTTTTACACTGAAAAGAGCTACATCGGGTCTGTTGAAATGAAGCCATGGTATGGTATGCCCAAGAATGTTATATCTTTTCTTAACATTTGGAATATGGGGCATGTGTAAAAGGTTACAAACCTATTTCAAATCAGACAAGTGCTACTTTGTAGGTTATACCAAAATGTTGGGTATTCCTCCCTCACTATACCGAGGCAAATAGTTTTGCCACGAAACAGTGTGCTTTTAAAGAGAATGGTTCTTTCAAAAAGGTGAGTGGGAGAATAGTGCAACTCGACGAGATAAAAAGTATCTTCGTCATCAGATCAAAGGAAAGAGACCTTGGAAGTAATTTCGGAGTTTCCTACTGCGACTGATACAGAAGTCTCTACAATAAAATGTATGAACTTCAGTCGAACTTGCAGCTAAACCACGTAGGCAAGGCTCGTGCAAACCTCTCAGGTGCGCAAACAAGATATTGTTGTTATACAACATTATACCTACGATACACAAGCAAGCGTTGATGGGCCCTGACTCCGGAATTGGCTAAATGCCAATACAACCCGAGTTAGTTTCCATATAAGTGATTCAAGATTAAAACCTTGATACACCTTTCGGAAGACTTAGAGTCTAAGAATATTTATGGAACTTAAAACTGATACGGATAAAAATGTTTTATCCATAAAGCTCGACTTGTTGAAATAACAAGTTCAAGAGTTGACTACAATGAGGTTGTTTTCATCGTAGCGATGCTTAAAGTCGGTTCGGGTTGAACTAGCAATTAATACATATTTCAATCATGAGATATGAAACATGGATGACAATAGGATTTCCATCTGATGGAAATGAAACCAAGTACTTGCATGTGTTACAGTCCAAGGCATTTTGTTTATCCAGAGTATGATAGTAAGGGTGCAAACTTCAGAGTTCCAGCGATGGACAGAAGAGAGCAAAATGGAGTTTGAATCTTCATGCTTTGATGAAATGGTCAAAGGGTTCTGACTTCATCAATGGGTAATGAAGATGCTTGTAATTCAAGAAAGTAAGTGGGAGCGTAATAATATTTCTAAAAACCTTGTGTGCTTGACACATTGTTAATTGGAAATAAATTTCTTGACACAAATTAGAACTTCATTTGAAATTGTTTTTTGATGAAGTGCTTAGGCTAAATAGCCTCAATATTAGGCATGATGATCTATGGAGATAGATTTACCTAATATGGCTAAGCAATGAATACATATTGACAAGGTGCTAAAACCTATTTAGCATTTAAAACGCCAAGGAGTGATTCTTGACTAAGTCACATGGAAAGAGTTTTTACAAGACTCGGTGTCCCAAAACACCGAGGAGTAAAATACATGATGGAGATTCCACACACCTTCGTGTTTTGGATTAATCATGTATTCCATGGTATGTAAAAACAACCAGATATGTCCGATACTCCCAAGGTGTTGCGAGTATGGATACTAAAGTGATCAAAGTACTGATCGTGGGACAACAGTGAAAGATGTCATTGAGTACTAGAGTAAGGACTGATGATATGTTTTCTCGCAAGAGGATATCATGAAGAGTTTGTTGTAACATGTTACATCGATACAGTCTTCATCTTTTCTCCATGCGATTTTCGATTTATGTTAAGGGTTTTGTGTGATACACAATATGGTGGCACGGTAGTTGGAAATTGTTCCCAACAGGATACTGTGGCGAATTCTATAACAAATGACTAAGTATGTTGACGCTTTAGAAGCGACAAACAAGATGTTGAATCATATAGTTCATTCATGAACTTAGTATGGTTCCAAGATGGCTTTTGTCAATGGGACACTACTGCAGGTAGTTTCTCCATAACTCAATCTGGGGAATCCAGGTTCGACCTGTGATTCACATACATAAAAGCCAAGTCAGCACAAAATATGAATTTTGTGAAAGCGTGAAAATGCGAGGATATACAGAGATAGACACGGAGCTGAAGTTATCAGATCCAATGGACATCAGGCTACACCACATGTGAAGCATTTTTTACACCAGTATGCCATAGGTGTAAAGTGCATTAGCATTAACTGGATTATTGACTCTAGTGCAAGTGGGAGTCTGTAGGAGATATGCCCTAGAGGCAATAATAAATGATATTATTTATCTCCGAGTTCATAATTATGTTTATGTTCCATGCTATAACTGCAATGATTCTCGAGTCTGCAATATCCACGAGGCTCGGAGGAAGACTCATATGCACGTGTGGAATAATAAACGGTAAGAAGTATTCCTAGTCTGGCTTCTAAGACTAGCTCAAGTGTTGCATGATGGTTCTGTTTTCCTGATCATGGGCATGTCTATGCCAGCAATTTTGAGGGCAAATGTTAAGAGAACATTTGTGTTGAATCGACCCGGATTGATGTTATGCTAAGAGATTCATTCATCACAAGTTAATGGTACATAACACAGAGATGGTTAACGTTTGCATGATTCCTTAGACCATGAGAGTATCGAGTTTCTTCATGCTTGCTTCATGAACTTTGGGGTTTGTTAAACGTCATCCGTAAATGGGTGGCTATTACGGCGGCTTACGGGTTCATGGAAAAGTGTGTCAAGTAACTTGATAGCTCAATATTGGGATTTGCTCCTCCGACGATGGAGAGATATTCTCGGTCCCTCTCGGTATTACGGTATCCATCATCGTCTGGCCAGACACAGTGTGATTTGATCACTGGGATGCCGGAACACGGAAACGAGAAAAGAGAACAAAACCGGTAACGAGGTAACTTGCATGGTGGACAGATTGTTCGTCCATGGGGATGCAACAAATCTCACCTCGGGTGTTTGTGACGTCTCGCGAAGCAACAGGAATAGCTCACTATAACTGGAGGTTCACTCGAATATTTATTCGTGTGGGTATAGGGGTCAATATGGGTGTCCACGGCTCCGATGTTGATCATTGATTGGAAGGGGTTCCGGGTCATGTCTATACTTCACCGAACCTATAGGGTCACATGCTTAATGGTCATCTATCTGCTGAACACTAGACAGGGAGTCTGAGAGAAAATCATCGAAAAAGTTTCGGACACCGAAAAGTTTCGGACAGCGGAAAAGTTCCACAGAGAGAGGTCACCGGATGAGTTTCGGTGAAACCAAAAAAGTTGTTTCAGGGTATGCCATTAAGTCAAAATGGTTTCGGCACATGCCTGATAATTCTTAGAGGGTGCCAGAATCATTCTGGAAACTTTTTGGAATTTTCAGAAATAAAAACCAGAAATGTTCCGGAGCTGTAGGAACCGGTTCAGATGCTTTTCGCAGATGAAGATCATTAAACTGGAATTGTTCCAGAACGCATTGAAAATTATTATGTTGGGTACTGGAAATGTTCTAAGCCCACACAAATATTTTCAGTTCGAACGGATGCTGAAAAATGTCGTCGTGAATAGTGAAAGTGCTTTTTGGATATTTTATGGAAAGCCACCTTTTGGGGCTTTGCCCAAAAGATCTAGGGATGACATGGAAGGGTGGGAACCTCCTTTTGGGGGGGCCACAAGGGGTGGGACGTTCATGGGTGCAGCTCATCCATGGGGCCCCACTTGTCCCTTGTTTTTCACTCTTTAGGTCCTTGGGAAGGACTCCATTTCATGTGGGTTTTGGGTTTTCTTGTAAAACCACCCTACCCCTTGGGATTTCCTATAAATAGAGGTGGAGGGGCAGCCCTCCACTCTCATCCCTTCTGACATACAAGTGCCATGCAATGATCTGGCTTCTCTCTCCCTCCCCGCGAAATGGTTTCGTAGAGCCGAAAGGTTGTCTGGGTTCCGGCAGGAACTAGTTCTGGACGGCGAAGCCCTGCCGGATAGATGACACCGTATGTGTGCAACTCTGTAGAGAGATTGTAGTTTCGTTCTTAGTTCGTGAGTGCCTCCCGAAGGGCTGTCCGTGTGACCGTCCGACTTTCGAAGGTCCTCCCGAAGGGCTGTGCGAGTGACTGTTCGAGTTTCGAAGGTCCTCCCGAAGGGCTGTCCGCGACACCGTCCAGGGGGCTATTCGACCGCCTCTCGGAGGGCTTTCTGAGGAGTAGATGAGGGTATACATCGCGGTTGGGAGGTTGTAAATCCTAGCTGCGGGATCTGTACCGCTGATCATCATCGACTCTACTTCCCGCTGCGCTACGAGTCGTTAACGAAAAAGATCAAACCATGTATGCAGTCTCCATAGTGGTCCTGGGCTGGTGCGTAGGTCAGAAATTTTTTGTTTTCTGTCACGTTACCCTACATCCAGTCCATCCCTCCACTCACCCACACCCCCTGTTATTCTGTGGCGATGGCAGCCTCACACCAAAGCCGAACCGATGAACCCTCGTACTCCTCTCCGCGTGGGCATCCACTGTCGCGTCTTCCCCGGCTCCGCGTCGTCCCCTTCCTAGGCCTCGCCGTCGTCCATTGCCCTGGTGCTCTCGATGCGGCGTGGTCAATGTGGTGAAGGAACGACTTCCATTGGAAGAGTATTGTACGTGGAGAGGCTGACAGCTGGGTCCATGGCCGCAGCAAGGAAGTGCCTCCTTATTATGCGGAAAATAATGATTCATCCACCTGACAGCAGGGACCCACCGGACGGGCCACCATATTTCACAAAAAACATTCCTCCCTGACTGCTGGGACCCACTAGCTACATCTTCGCACGCAAGGAAGTGCCTGACAGTCGGGACCCACCCGGTCAAAGCATACGTAGCGTTGTCATTCTGGTCACGAACGTGTACGTACATACGATCGGTCTGTCTGTAGGCTGCAACGATGAACCATGGCCGTGTAAGGAAGGGCATGTGTCGTAGTAGAGGCGCGCACGTGCCATAGTAGAGGCACGCACATAGCATGTACACGTACGTACAGCGGCCAGGGTGCAAGAAAGTAAATACGGCCATGTACGTACATAAGGGCGGGGTCTCGAATGCCTACTCGCACATACGTACGACCAAGGCTCGTGTACATGGCTGGGTCGGAATGGAGAAGCTGCGCCATCATCATGATCATGGGGAGGCAACCGGCTAGGTCAGAATGGAATGCGTCGTCGTGTTCATCGGGAGCCAACCGGCTTGGACGGAACAGCCGATTGAAACGAGGCCTGGCGTACCGTAGAACGGAGGAAACAGCCTTGTGTTGGACCGGCCACGATCGAACGGGGTCCTATTCATCGGGAGAGGTCTGGCGTACCGCAAAACGGAGGAAATGGACCTCCTATGGTCGAAACGGGGTCCTGTTGATTGGGAGGGGTGTGGCGTACCGCAAAACGGAGGAACCGGACTTGTGTTGGAGCGCTAGGTCGAAACGGGGGTCCTGTTCATCGGGAGGGGTGTGGCGCACCGCAAAACAGGACTCCACGAGATACTGTTCATCTCCACCATCGACTGCCTCCACGGGCTACTGTTCATCCACCGTCGACTACCTCCACGGGCTCCTGTTCATCCACCGTCGACCTCCTCCAGCCTCCACCTACGACTGTTCATCCACAGGCTCCTGTTCATCCAGCCTCCACCGCTCCTCCAACGGCTACTGTTCAACCAGCCCTCTCCACGGGGTCTTGTTCAACCACCCCTCCATGGGCTACTGTTCATCTAGCCCTCCACCGGCTACTGTTCAACCAGCCCTCCATGGGGTCCTGTTCATCCAGCCCTCCACCGGCTCGATCGATCGGGGTACTGTTCATCCAGCGGCAACGGCCTCTACTACCACGGGGTCCTATTCATCCAACCCCCCACCGGGAACTGTTTATCCAAACCCGCCAACAACACTCAGTGTTCATCAAGGGAAGGAGGCAACAATGTTCGATAGGCTTCAGTTAGCAGCAGTAGCGAAGGAATCGCTTGATCGGGTTCAGTTAACAGCCATCGATCGATCGCTCAGGTTCAGTAATGCGTAGCCTGTAGTGCAATCGCTCGGGTTCAGTTAGATCCCAACACCTCGCACCCACGCACCTACGTGTATGAGAGAAACGTGAATCGCTCGGTCCCCGACCACCCACTGTAACCGGGAACACCCCGATATTTTCCTCGCCCTCGCTTCTACCATGGTTTTCTCCGTCATGGACGGCCCAAAGAATGTCATGCAGCTGCATCTCCGGCCCGCCCAGGACGAAAAGCCCATTTTCTGTCATGATTTTTTGGCATAGAAGTAGGAGCCCACCACATCTATGATGATACTGGGTTTTCTCACAATTATCGTCATAGAAGTGTCACAAGCATGACAGAATAAAATTTCGTTCGGCCCAAAATGTCACAGATGTGTCTTTTTTTGTAGAGAAGTAGAGAAATGAAGACATCAACATAGAGGATCGACCTCTTCGAGAAGAGCAACCAAGACCAAGAAGGATCCGCTAGAATTTTGTAACCAGAACTTTCCCCTTTCTCCACCTCTGAAAATCTCGGGATGAGATTTCTTATAGTGGAGGAGATTTCTAACACCCCCAGTGATTAGCTACAGTGAACCCCTGCTAATTATGCCATGTCATCATGCCACCGTAATCCAAAAATGCCACATGTCCAAAATCAAGTTTAAATATAAATTTAAAATAAAGTAAAAATAATTTTTATTCAAACAGCAAAATAAAAATGTTCATTGCACTAAATATAATCACTAAGTATTTGTGATGTATAAAACAACATCTTTTGAAATATTTGAATGCCCCTAACCTATTTAAAACTAAGCAAACAACAAATTTAATTGGCCTTTCAATTATATTAAATGCCTAAGCAATTCCAAATGCTCTTAAACTTTTTGAGCAATCCTAAAATGTTGTCTAGTATTGTTATGCCAAATCACATAAGCAGCACAAATCAATTGGTTTGAAAACATAGTACAAAACAGAGACAAAAAATGCAAAGAAGAAAAGAAATAGAAAATAGGAGAGGTCCCACCGTTGCACTAGGCTATATGCAGCCACAGTGCAACCGGCCCAGTCCATCCTAGCCCACCAGGAGGTCTCCTCCTACCTCCTGTTCATCAGGAGCACTGTGGACGCCCGTGGTTCGTCCGTGGCCGCAGATGGCCATGGGGCGGCCATCCGTCGCACCCCAGCGCCCTATAGAGCGCCCCCGTCAACCACCCTGCTAACCCTAGCCACCTTTTCCCCCACCCCTCGTTCTCCCTTGTCCCAATCTAGACACGTTCGACGCAGTCGTTGCCATGGCGAGCTCTTTGCCAGGGACACCATCATACCCGCCAGCTGATACCTCGCCAGAAGACGCTCCGGCCTCCCCTCCTTCGACTACAACCACGGGATTCAGATGGAGTGCTCCTCCCCATTGCGAACGACCCGCCTCCCTATGCCATGGCCGCACCACCTTCACCATCGATCCGCCAAGCTCCAGCCGTCCCCGGCAACGCCAACCTCACCATCGAGATCATGGTGAGCTCCTCGTCCGATTCCCCTCTTCTCCGGCTCGATCCGCTCCATCTGTGGTCGTCCCGTGAGCTTTGTCCACCATGGCAAAAGCTCAGTGTCCATGTATGTGCACGATGCTGCTCCTCTGTTGCTGATGTGTGTTGCTGCTGCTTTCTACCTACTGCCGCCCGCCACTCCTCACGCTCGCCAGGGCCGCCGCAGCCAACCGCGCCAAGGCCCCCGCCTGCACGGCCCCGTAGATGCATGCTGCTACTGCCCTGCACCGCCGCTTGTCGCCGCTAGCACCGCATGCAGCTACTGCGCCCACCTCGCGTTGACGCGCCCGCCGCCCGGTCCACGCTCGCTCAACCGCTGCTGCGCCACTGCCTCCGCTCGCCATGGCCACCCGCACGCGCGCGCGCCCGCACTGCCCCGCGCCACCGCGCTCGCTATTGCTGCTTCGTGTTGCCGCCGCTGCTACTGCTAGTCGCCGACCGCACCTCGCTCCGGTCGCACACAGCGTGTGTGTGCCTTGCTGCACTCGCCTGCCGTAGCCCTTGCTGGCTAGCCGTGCCTCGCCCGGCCCCAGCCGTGCGCGCGAGCACGCGTGCCGGCCCGTGGTCGCTGCCGGTTGTGCCTGCTAATGAGGCCAGCCCCCTTGTTTAGTTAGGGTACTAACCCCCCACTAACAGCCACCCCGAACACCCCCTGACAAGTGAACCCCCCCCCCACTAATTTAGATTAGTTCAAAATAACTCTGTAGTTAAATGTCTCACTGACAGATAGGTCCCACCACCAATTAAGCTAAATAGTCAAAATCAATTGAACTACTGCCTATGACACCTCGGTCCCACTGGACCTTTGACTAGTCAAAGTTGACCAGTCAACTGCTGACTAGGCAGTTGACTGGGCCCCCACTGTCAGCCTCACATGCATTCTATTGGGTACATTTTCGGGTACCCGTAGCATTTAATTCATTTAATTTCAAATTAATAATAATTTCAGAAAATGAATAAAACTTTAAAAATTAATATAAAATAAACCGTATCTCGGATCAAAATACTTTATACATGAAAATTGCTTAGAATTTTGAGACCAATCAGAATATGCAGTCTGTTTGTCCGCCACATGTCTCTAGCATAGTGAACCTGCAACCGTCGCCCTCCGGCCCGTCTGTCCGAAAATGCGAAACACCGGGAATACTTTCCCGGATGTTTCCCCCCTTCACTAGTATCACCTAGTACCGCGTTAGATCACCCCTAGCACTACGTATTGCCATGTTATGCTTTGTGATGCTTTGATTGCTCTGTTATTTATTGTGTTCCCCCTCCATTACTTCTTTCCGTAGACCTCAAGACCGCTGCCGATACCCCTGTGATCGACTACATCGACGAAGACCCCTCCTTCTTGCCAGAGCAACCAGACAAGCCCCCCCCCCCCCGATCAACACGATATCGCCTATTCCTTCTCTCTACTGCTTGCATTAGAGTAGTGTAGCATGTTACTGCTTTCCGTAAATCCTATTCTGATGCATAGCCTGTCTTTGCTACTACTGTTTTTACCTTTACCTGCAATCCTAAATGCTTAGTATAGGATGCTAGTATTCCATTAGTGGCCCTACATTCTTTTCTGTTGCCATGCTATACTATCGGTCTGTGATCACTCGGGAGGTGATGACGGGTATGTACTTGTATACATAATATATGATACATGTGGTGACTAAAGACGGGTTGACTCGTAGAGTACCCGCGAGTGATTCACGGATTGGGGGCTAAAAGGACCTTTGTACCGACGGCCCTCTAGCTGGATCTTTTTGGCGGAGCGATAGGGCAGGTTGAGACCACCTAGGTGAGAGGTGGGTCTAGCCCTGGTCGGTGTCCTCAGATACTTCAATTAACACGATTAACGAGATCTTGGTATTTGATCTAAGTCTGGCCACTAACCTATACGCACTAACAAACTACGCGGGAACAGTTATGGGCACTCGACGTTGTGGTATCAGCTGAAGTCTTCTTGACGTCAACGATTGAGCAACGCGCGCCGGATTGGACTGGAACGCCTGCTCTTGTATTAGGGAGGCTAGGTCTGCTTTCGGCCGCCCTCGCAACGTGCATGTGTGCAATGCGCGATGGGCCCAGACCCATGCGTGCTTAGGATTTAGACCGGCGTGCTGACCTCTCTGTTGTGCCTAGGTGGGGCTGCGACGTGTTGATCTTCCGAGGCCGGGCATGACCCAGGAAAGTGTGTCGGGCCAGAGGGATCGACCATATTGGGTAATGTGGTGCACCCATGCAGGGAAGTTTATCTATTCGAATAGTTGTGTCCCTCAGTAAAAGGACGACCCAGAGTTGTTCTTTGACCTTATGACAACTAGAACTGGATACTTAATAAAACACACCCTTTCAAGTGCCAGATACAACTCGATGATCGCTCTCTCATACGGCGATGAGTAGTGGATCATCGGGTAGGTTTATGCTATACGATGATACTTGGTGAACTTACCAGCTACTCTCTTCTATATGCTTCAAGATGGAGGCTGCCAGAAGCGTAGTCTTCGCTAGGAGTAGCTTTCCCCCTCTTATTCAGGTAGGTTTATGCTATAGTTCAGTCCACAGATACTACCCATTTCATTCATACCATTGCATATGTAGTGTAGATCCTTGCTTGCGAGTACTTTGGATGAGTACTCACGGTTGATTTGCTCCCCCTTTTCCCCCTTTTCCTTTCTTCTCGGATGCCGCAACCAGATGCTAGTGCCCTGGAGCCAGACACCACCTTCGACGACTCCTACTACACTGAGGGTGCCTACTACTACGTGTAGGCCGCCGACGGCCAGGAGTAGTTTAGGAGGATCCCAGGCGGGAGGCATGCACCTCTTTCGATCTGTATCCTAGTTTGTGCTAGCCATCTTATGACAACTTGTTTAACTTATGTCTATACTCAAATATTATTGCTTCCGCTGACTTTTATGTCTTCGAGCATTTGTATTCGAGCCTTCGAGGCCGCTGGCTTGTAATATAAAGCTTGTATTATTTTATTTGTGTCTAGAGTTGTGTTGTGATATCTTCCCGTAATTCCTTGACCTTGATCGTACACATTTGCGTGTATGATTAGTGTACGAATAAATTGAGGGCGTCACATAGGTAGTGGGTCACCGGGCACATTTTGAAGCCTAGATAAATTATTAGCTACGGGGTTCTCAGCTCCTTTTCTATCAATGATATGTAAATCAAATTCTCGTAACAAGAGAACCCGAATGAGTCTAGGTTTAGCATCTTTATTTTCCATAAGATATTTAATAGTAGGATGGTCGGTGTGAACAATTACTTTGGAATCAACAATATAAGGTCTAAATTTATCACAAGCAAACACCACTGCTAAGAATTCTTTTTCAGTAGTAGCATAATTTTGTTGAGCACTGTCTAGAGTTTTACTAGCATAATGAATAACATTCAGTTTCTTATCAACTCTTCGTCCTAGAACAACACCAACAGCATAATCACTGGCATAATACATAATTTCAAAAGGCAATTCCAATCAGGTGGTTGAACAATTAGTGCAGAAATTAGGGCTTTCTTGGGTGTTTCAAAGGCTTCTAAGCAATCATCATCAAAAACAAAAGGAATATCCTTTTGCAAAAGATTCGTAAGAGGCCTAGAAATTTTAGAAAAGTCTTTGATAAATTTCCTATAGAAACCAGCATGACCTAGGAAACTACGAATACCTTTAATATCTTTAGGACATGGCATTTTCTCAGTTGCATCAACCTTTGATTTGTCCACTTCAATACCTCTTTCAGAAATTTTGTGACCGAAGATAATGCCTTCATTAACCATAAAGTGGCACTTCTCCCAATTCAAGACAAGATTTGTTTGTTCACATCTCTGCAAAACTCGATCAAGATTGCTTAAACAATCATCAAAAGACTTCCCATAAACAGAGAAGTCATCCATGAAAACCTCAACAATATTTTCACAAAAGTCAGAGAATATAGAAGTCATACATCTTTGAAAGGTAGCAGGTGCATTACATAAACCGAAAGGCATACGTCTATAAGCATAGGTTCCAAGGGGACAAGTAAAAGTGGTTTTTTCTTGATCAGGTTGAGAAACAGGTATTTGTGAAAAACCAGAATATCCATCAAGGAAGAAAAAATGTGTGTGCTTAGATAATCTTTCAAGAATTTGATCAATAAAAGGCAGAGGGTAATGATCTTTTCTAGTTGCTTTGTTTAATTTTCTAAAATCAATTACCATTCTATAGCCTGTAACAATTCTTTGTGGAATAAGTTCATTCTTATCATTAGGAACAATAGTTATACCTCCTTTCTTAGGGACACAATTAACGGGACTCACCCATCTACTATCAGCTATAGGATAGATTATACCTGCTTCCTGAAGTTTCAAGATTTCCGTTCTTACACTTCCTTCATTTTTGGATTTAACCGACGTTGGTGATCAACAAAGGGTTTAGCATCAGGTTCCATATTAATTTTGTGCTGACATAGAGTGGGACGAATGCCCTTTAAATCATCAATAGTATATCCAATAGCAGCTCGGTACTTCCTTAGAACTTTCAATAATCTTTCTTCTTCATGTTCTGAAGGTTAGCACTAATAATAACAGGATATATCTTCTTTTCATCAAGATAAGCATATTTCAAAGTGTCTGGCAATTGTTTTAATTCAAACACAGGATCACCTTTAGGTGGAAGAGGACCTCACAGAGTTTCAATAGGCAAATTGTGTTTAAGAAGAGGACGTTGTTCAAAGAAAATTTTATCTATTTCATTTCTTTGATGCATATGAAAATCATTCTCATGGTCTAGCAAATATTGTTCTAAATTATCAGTATGTGGTACAACAATAGAAGCAATACAAATTAATTCATCCTTACTAGTCAATTCTTTTTCATGAAGATTTCTACTAAACTTGGAAAAAATAAACTCATGAGACTCATCACCAAAGCTAACACCAACAGTTTGTTTCTTACAGTCTATCTTAGCATTAATTGTATTCAAGAAAGGTCTACCAAATATAATGGGACAAAAGTCATCTTGTGGGGAACCAAGCACAAGAAAATCAGCAGGGTATTTTATTTTCCCACACAAGACGTCAGCATCTCTAACAATCCCAATTGGTGAGATAGTGTCTCTATTAGCAAGTTTAAAGTAACATTTATGTCTTCTATCTCTGCGGGTGCTATGTCATTCATAATTTCTTGACATAAAGTGTAAGGAATAGCACTCACACTAGCACCTATGTCACATAAACCATGACAAAAGTGATCTCCTATTTTAACAGAGACAACGGGCATGCCAGCAACAGGTCTATGTTTATCTTTTTATCAGGTTTGGCAATTCTAGCGGCTTCTTCACAGAAGTAAATAACATGCCCATCTACATATTCTTCCAAGAGATCTTTAACCATAGCAATACTAGGTTCTACTTTAGTTTGTTCATCAGGTTTAGGTGTTCTAATATAGTTTTTGTTAACCATAGTTGAAACTTTAGCATGTTCCTTTATCCTAACAGGGAAAGGTGGTTTCTCAATATAAGCAGAAGGAACAACTGGATCAACATTGTAAAGTATAGTTTCTTCTTTTACTAGTACCGGTTCTTTCATTTCTTCTTTAATAGGTGGGTGATATTTAAACCACTTCTCTTTAGGGAGATCAACATGAGTAGCAAATGATTCACAAAAGGAGGCTACTATCTCAGGGTCAACTCCATATTTAGTGCTAAACTTTTGAAAAGCATCGGTATCCATAAAAGATTTAACACAATCATACTTAAGTTTAATACCTGACTCTTTACCTTAGTCGAGTTCCCAATCCTCAAAGTTTAGCTTAATTCTTTCCAAAAGATCCCACCAGAATTCAATAGTCTTCTTCATAAAAGAACTAGCACAAGAGGTATCGAGCATGGTTTGATCATTACGACAAAGCTGAGCATAAAAGTTCTGGATAATAATTTCTCTTGAGAGCTCATGGTTGGGGAATGAATGAAACATTAACTTAAGCCTCCCCCAAGCTAGAGCGATACTTTCTCCTTCACGAGGCCAAAAATTCTATATATAATTCCGATCACGATGAGCTAGATGCATAGGACAATTTTTTTGATGGAACTCCAATTTCAAACAATTCAAATTCTAAGATCCAATATCATCGCATATCCTATACCATGCCAATGATTTTCCCTTCAAAGAAAAAGGGGAAACCTTTTTCATAACTTCATCTCCGGGTAAACATGCAAGCTTGAACAATCCACAAATTTGTTCTACATATATCAAGTGCATATCAGGATGTTCGGTTTCGTCTCATGCATAAGGATTAGCTACCAGTTGTTCTATCATACCCGAAGGAATTTCATATTCAATATTTTCAGTAGGTGAAGTAGGTTGAGGGGTATCTAGTTGTGGTTCCGGTCGAGGTGAAGATACCCCAAACAAACCCCTCAAAGGATTGTTCTCCATAGTAACAAGTGACAATAAATTTCAGCACACTATATAAAAGTTTCCTTACCAATTCCACTTACCAAAGGCGCTTCACTCCTAGGCAATAGCGCCAGAAAATAGCCTTGATGACCCACGAGTATAGGGGATCAATTGTAGCCCTTTTTGATAAGTAAGAGTGTCGAACCCAACGAGGAGAAGAAGGAAATGAGAAGTGGTTTTCAGCAAGGTAATGTCTGCAAGTGCTGAAATTGTAAGTAGCAGAGTAGTTTGATAGCAAGATATTTTGTAACAAGAAAGTAATGATAGTAGTAACAAAAGTGCAGCAAGGTAGCCCAATCCTTTTGAGGCAAAGAACATGAAAAAATGGTTTCTTATGATAAGCAAAGCATTCTTGAGGGTACATAGGATTTTCATTTAATCACTTTCATCATGTTGGCCTAATTCGTGTTTGGTACTTTGATAATTTTATATGTGGGTGGACCGGTGCTTAGGTGTTGTTCTTACTTGAACAAACCTCGTGTCGTGGATCTAAGACTGATAGTAGAATAGGGGGGTAGGTATGAGGAGGCAAGATCCTAGCTATGGAGTAGTTGGACACACGAGTTTACGAATTCAGGCCCTTCTCGGAGGAAGTAATAGCCCTACGTCTCGGTGCCCTGAGGCGGTCGACTGGATTATGTGTGTGTGTGTGTGTGTGTTTACAAAAGATGTGAACCCCTGTCCTGGAGGAGGGGGTGGCTTATATAGAGTGCGCCAGGACCCCAGCTCCCCTCCATTATGCGGGGTTCAATGTACATAAAGAAGGAGCGTTACAGGTAACGTCTGTATTAAAGTGCTATAAATGATAGTTGAATCTATGAGTAAACTTCCGACCGCTGTTGTGCAGAGTGGCTTCAGATCTTCTGTTTGTCGAGTGACTTCTGTGATGGTCGAGTGACATTGATTCTTCCAAGTGGAATGTCTCTGGTCGAGTGGATGATGGTACCCTTTGAATGCTACTGGCTTTAGGGTGATGTCCTTGGGGAGGAAGTCTAGGTCAGGCCTATGACCCTAGCCTAGGTACATAGCTTCATCATTAGCCCCCGAATGGTTCGGGGCTTGAGTGGATAAGGAGTTGAGAATTCCTCCGATTCAATTTTTGTGCTCCGGTAGTGACTTATCGTGACCAAGCGAACAACCATAATGATCTCAACTCCTTTTCAGTCGCCTTGATCCATTCTTGAATCTGCCGAGTGAACTTTACTGTGATGTCTTGAGTACTGATATGGAGAAGATATTTCGTCATACAGATTGCCCTGTTGCACGCGGATATCATGGGATTTGATTTTGGGGAAGCGCGCGGGACGGGGGAGGCCGCAGTAATCGGAAGGGATTAGGTGTGGCTGCCTCGATCACTGCGCCACCTTTTTCGCCACGTACCTCATGCGCAACTGTTGCGGGATTTGATTGGGTCGTCCGGACCCACATGTTGGCCACTCGGAAGCGGCCCCATATAAGGCGTCGGGCCGGGTTTTTCTTTGAACAGTGCGTCTTCGCCCTTCTCTTTCCCTCTCAGTTTTCTCCGTTGCATCTGCTCCTGCTCTAGCGCCGCCGCCTCATTCGAGCTCTGCTCGCCACGATGGGGAAGGAGAAGACGGTGGCATTGGAGCGCGCGAAGAAGGTGACGGCGAAGGCGAAGGGGAAGAAGTCCGGCCGGGGCGGATCTTCATCGAGGGCCGGCCTGCCGCCGGGCTAGATCCACGGCGACTGGATTCGCTCGACGATCCGCCAGGACGACATCGACGACCTGGTCGAGGGGGGACTGATCCCCCATGAATCGGCGCAACTCCCGGGGAACGAGACCGAGCCACAGCCACAGGAGGGTGAGCGCGTTCTCCTCGCTACTCACGTCGACCGCGGGTTTTCCTTGCCTCCCCACCCTTTCTTTCGAGGTTTTTTGAACTTCTTTGGGGCACAACTCCACCACTTTACTCCGAATACCATCGTGTACCTCGCTGCTTTTGTGTCCATGTGTGAGAGCTTCCTGGGCTGTCGGCCACACTGGGGGCTCTTCAAGCACATATTCACATGCCGTTCTCAGTCGGTCAATAAGGCCAACCCGAGTGATGAGAGGACGCAAGTGATTCAGATGTGCGGGGGTCTTGGGATTCAGATGAGGAGTAAAAGTACTTTCCCAGCCATGATCCTTCCTGAGTCGGTCCAAGGGTGGCAGTCGACGTGGTTCTACTTCAAGGACCAGCTGACTCCGGGTCATTCGACTAGACTTCCCCCTTTTCCATGGCCCGAGTGGAGAAGCCATCTGCTCTGATAGTGATCCTAGAGGAGAAGGCGCAAGTGAAAGTGCTGGTTGAGCGAGTAGTTCAGCTTGTCCATGACGGGGTAACCGAAATGGATCTGTTGGAGGTCTTCCTCAGGCGACGCATCCAACCCCTTCAAGCTCGTGACCATCCGATGTGGATGTCTTCACCGACGACACCACTCGGATCCATCCAGAGGAAGTCGATGATGCTACATTGGAAGGGTGGCTGAAGAGCATCACTGGCAACAAGGACAACCCTAGGGGATCTCGGAGGATTCCTCCACTCAACAACTCGTACGAAACCGACAAGGTATGACTCCAAATGGTTGAGTGTCTTCTTGATTTATCAATTAGCTGTTTGCTGTCATCTGACTGTCTCCTATCTTGGTTGTTGTCTTCTAGGCCCTAACTGAGATGTACTCGATGCCCAATGGGGAGCAGGAGCAGGACCCAGAGGGAGAAGCAAGTGGAGGTGACAGCGGCGAGTGGCACTCTGACGATGAAGAGGACGAGGACAGCAACGACCCGAGTGATGAAGAAGAGGTCGACTCTCCTCCTCGTAGGGAAAAATGATCCAAGTTTTCCCACGATCCAACAAGTGCCCGCCGCAAAGCGACCGCGCAAACTGGGCAGTCATCGAAGCGCCCTCGAACGTCTTCTCCAACGCCGACTGAAAAGGCGTCGAAGCAACTGAAAGCTACGTCGTCCAAACCGCCAAAGGCCTTGCCGAAGATCAAAGTGGCCATCCCCATTGCTTCCGGGTATTAGTTGGACTTGATTTCTTGTTTTAGTATGAATCTGGATTTGAGTCGACTCATTTCGTCAAACATGACCGACTGAATTCTGAAATTTGTAGTGCTGCTACTTCTGGGACTTCCACCCATCAGTATGAAGATGAGGACATGGAAGATGCGGTCACCTCCAACCCGGGTACAATCCTCGTGATCTTGTTCTCGATTGTTCGGCCGGTTAAATTCTGGTGACTCATCTGGGGTCGACTGATTTCTTTGCAGCTCCTCCCAATGTCAATGAGCTTCCCGATGATGATGAGGACGTGCCGCTGAGGCCAAGGAAGAACAAGACAACAGCTAGCAATACATCCCAGTCGGAGCCAGCGGCAGAGCGGGAAGTTCAACGGCTCGAAGATGCGAGTAAGGTTTCTGTAACCTTTGCTGACCCAGTGTCGAGTGCGCTTCCTGCATCATCGACTGCTCTAGAGCTTGTTTCAACCATCCAACTTCATGCCTCGGATCTACAAGCCGCTGCGTCTGGACCGTCCATCCCCTTCTTTGCCACTCATCATGTTCCAGAAATCCAGTCGGACGCCGCTACGGAGGCTATTCGTCAGGTCGGCATAATGATGGAGCGGGTGAAGACGGTGCACGAAAGCAGTCAGGCTGCTTATGACGCCAGCGCGGCTCTTCGAGCCAATGTCTAGGTAAGTCAACTTTCGACTGAACTTGTTCTTTTAGGATATGATATCCGAATAATTTCCTTTGCGCAATCTTTCATTGTCTTGCACTTCGTGATTGTACGCCCACTGGGTGTAGTCGAGTGGAATCCAAACCAATGGGGGCACGCCAAGTGCACCCACTGGGTGTAGTCCCCGAGACCGCAGTCGACTGCTGGCAGTCGGTTGGGGTCTGAGCACTTCCCCTTTTTTATACTCGGCCTGGGCGGACCGACCGAGTGGAATCCAAACCAGTGGGGGCACGCTAAGTGCACCCACTGGGTGTAGTCCCCGAGACCGCAGTCGACAGCTAGCAGTCGGTTGAGGTCTGAGTAGTCTTGAAGTTTCATTCATTCGGAAGTAGATAATCTTTGATCTTATCAATTGATATGTCTTCTACTCACTGTAGAAATCTTGTTCACTTATCTCCAAGTTTGCTGAATTTGAGGAAAAGCAAAGGCAACTCAACCTTGACCTGGAGTTGGCTCAGCAGAACTTGAAGAAGGCTCAAGATGAAGTCGCTGGTATGGAAGGTAACGACCTGTCGACTGCTTATCTTGACCATCCTTCAAGTTATCTCTTCATTCTTTTGTTTGATCTAAATGTGTATTTTGCAGAGAAAATGAGGCTGGCCCTGGATAAGAAGGACTTGGACCTTGCAGCTGCGCAGAAGGAAGCTCAGGAGAAGACTACCCTTGCTGACCAGAAACTCGCTTCGGTCGGAGCGCTGGGGGAACAAATCAACAAGCTGAAGTCGTCTCTCACTGAATCCAATCGGGAGGCGACTCATCTGAAAAAAGATAAAGTGGCTCTGAACAACCAACTGGAAAGCATGACTCGCAGGAGGAACGATCTGGAGGCTTATCTGAAAGCTCTCGCCAAGAAACTATTTCTTATGCTCGAAGGTACTCCTTTTGTACCCGACTGTTTTACTGTTTGCAAGTTTGACCTGACCAGTCGACTCATTAACTCCTTGACTCTGCAGAATTTTGCCAAAACTTTGAAGAGGAGAATGGACGGATCGAGACGGGCTTGGACCCTATCCTTTCTCCAGTCGGCGATGAGGCTGCCATGAATGTGCTTCGACTGGAATCCCGCGTCGCCGGTGTTACAAGTTATCTTGCCCGTCTGAAGGTTGCAGTTTCACGCATTGACTCATCGCTCTGGCCAAGGGCAACGCTTCAGAATGATCTCGAGTCTCTGATGGCTCGACTCAATGAGGTCCCTGATTGAGTGTAGGAATGGAAGAAGTCCGCTGCCCGATGCGGTGCTGACGTGGCTCTGTCACTGGTCAGGGTCCACTGCAGAGAAGCTCGAGAAGAGAAGCTGGCGGCGATCAAGGTCGCCAACACAAAAAGGCACGACTTCTAGTCCTTCATGGAGACTTTCATTGCTACTGCCACTCGAATTGCTGACGGGATTGATTTGGACGAGTTCGTCAAGCCTGCAAGTCCTCCTCCTGCTGAGTGAACAAACTTGATACTTAAACCTGCTTTAAATTTGCCTCTGAATGCCGAGTGGTTTTTGTAACCGTTAAACTCCTTCGGGCCTGACGCCCGAGTATTTTTATCTTCGTCCTGAAACTCTTGAGACTTTATATGATCTTGGTTTATCCTCTGCATGTGCTTGCGTTTTCCTTCGAGTGGGATTTATTCTTCACTCGGACTATTTTTTGAGATGCAACTCTGAGGGAAATATCTTAGTCGACATGCGCCTCATTGTCCTTGCGGATAGGGATGGAACGGACATTGTACTTGTGGCGCGGCTCGAAGCAGAGGTTTGCAGTCGACCTGCACCTCGTCATCCTTGCGGATAGGGATGGGGTGCACATTGTACTTGTGGCGCGGCTCTGAGGAGAGGTTTGCAGTCGACCTGCACCTCGTCATCCTTGCGGATAGGGATGGAGTGGACATTGTACTTGTGGCACAGCTCTGAGGAGAGGATTGCAGTCGACCTGCACCTCGTCATCCTTGCGGATAGGGATGGTTTTTCAACTTAGGCGAGTACTAGACTTCAGCTAAGCCCCCGAGTGTGAGGTTTGCTCATCGCTCGGTAGGATTTTTGAAACTTAGGCGAGCACTGGGATGCAGCTAAGCCCCCGAGTGTGAGGTTCGCTCATCACTCGGTATGATTTTTTGAAACTTAGGCGAGCACGGGGCTGCAGCTAAGCCCCCGAGTGTGAGGTTTGCTCATCACTCGGTAGGATTTTTGAAACTTAGGCGAGCATTGGGCTACAGCTAAGCCTCCGAGTGTGAGGTTTTCTCAACACTCGGTAGGATTTTTGAAACTTAGGCGAGCCTTGGGCTGCAGCTAAGCCCCCGAGTGTGAGGTTTGCTTAACACTCGGTAGGATTTTTGAAACTTAGGCGAGCATTGGGTTGCAGCTAAGCCCCCGAGTGTGAGGTTTTCCCATCACTCGGTAGGATTTTTAAAACTTTAGGTGAGTGCTGGACTGCAGTTAAGCCCCCGAGTGAGAGGCTCGCTCACCACTCAGTAGGATTTCAACTTAGGCGAGTACCGGACTGCAGCTAAGCCCCCGAGTGAGAGTCTTGCTCATCACTCGGTAGGATTTTTCCAACTTAGGCGAGTACTAGACTGCAGCTAAGCCCCCAAGTGAGAGGCTTGCTCACCACTCGGTAGGATTTTTTCAACTTAGGCGAGTACTGGACTACAGCTAAGCCCCCGAGTGAGAGTCTTGCTCATCACTCGGTAGGATTTTTTCAACTTAGGCGAGTACTGGACTGCAGCTAAGCCCCCGAGTGAGAGTCTTGCTCACCACTCGGTAGGATTTTTTCAACTTAGGCGAGTACTGGACTACAGCTAAGCCTCTGAGTGAGAGACTTGCTCACTACTCGGTAGGATTTTTTCAACTTAGGCGAGTACTGGACTGCAGCTAAGCCCCCGAGTGAGAGTCTTGCTCATCACTCGGTAGGATTTTTTCAACTTAGGCGAGTACTGGACTACAGCTAAGCCTCCGAGTGAGAGACTTGCTCACCACTCGGTAGGATTTTTTTCAACTTAGGCAAAACGGATTTGCATCTAAGCCACCCACTGGGGGATTTCAGAAACAAACGTAAGCAATCAACAATCATTTTTAGAAGACTATAAAAACTCTCCTATTTGATAAACAAACTACAAAGGTGCTTCTTATTACATCTCAACAGACTGAGTGCTTAAGTATAAAAGGGGCGGAGCAGCTCCGCATTCCAGGCGCGCGGCTCGTCTTTCTTGTGCTCGACGTCGTAGAGGTGGTACGCTCCATTGTGGAGCACTCTGGTGACAACGAAGGGGCCTTCCCAAGAGGGAGCAAGCTTGTGTGGTTTCTGCTGATCCACTCGGAGAACCAAGTCTCCCTCTTGAAATGCTCGACCCCTCACGTTTCTGGCATGGAATCGACACAGGTCTTGCTGATAGATGGTTGATCAGATCAAGGCCATCTCTCTTTCTTCTTCCAGGAGATCAACTGCATCTTGTCATGCTTCTTTTGCTTCTTCCTTTGAGAAAAGCTCAACTCGGGGCGCATTATGGAGCAAGTCACTCGGAAGTACAGCTTCGGCTCCATAAACCAAGAAAAATGGGGTTCTGCCAGTCGACCGATTGGGAGTTGTCCTCAATCCCCACAATACTGATGGAATTTCATCGACCCGGGCTCCTGCTGCGTGTTTGAGGTCACGCATTAGTCGGGGTTTCAGTCCTTTGAGAATCAATCCATTTGCTCTTTCAGCTTGCCCATTCGACTGGGGGGCGACTGAGGCATAGTCGACTCGAGTACCTTGTGAAGCACGGAAAGTTCTGAACTCATCAGAATCGAAGTTTGATCCATTGTCAGTGATGATGCTGTGTGGAACACCATATCTGAATGTTAACTCTGATGAAGCTGACAGCAGTACTGGCATCAAGGTTCTTGATAGGCTTGGCCTCAATCCACTTGGTGAACTTGTCAATTGCTACAAGCACATGAGTGAATCCACTCCTACCAGTCCTCAGAGGTCCAACCATGTCCAATCCCCAAATAGCAAAGGGCCAGACGAGTGGAATGGTCTTCAGGGCCGACACAGGCTTGTGAGACATGTTGGAGTAAAACTGGCAACCTTCACATTTGTTGACTATTTCTTGTGCCATCTCATTTTCCCGTGGCCAGTAAAATCCTGCTCGGTATGCTTTGGCTACAATGGTCCGAGAGGACGCATGGTGAACACAGGTCCCCGGGTGGATGTCATTGAGGATCACTCGACCTTCTTCAGGTGTTATGCATTTCTGGCAAACTCCAGTCACACTTTCTCTGAACAACTGTCCTCTTATCACAGTAAAGGCTTTAGATCAACGGACGATCTGTCGAGCCTCTTCTTCATCTTCTGGGAGTTCCTTTCTAAGAATGTATGCGATATATGGTACTGTCCAATCGGGGGTGATGACCAAAACCTCCATAATCAAATCGACCACGGCTAGAACCTCGATTTCAGTCGGATCGGTGGCACTCTTCGGCTGCGGGGGCTCTTCAGTGAAGGGATCTTCTCGAACTGAAGGTGTATGAATGTGCTCCAAGAACACATTGCTGGGAATGGTTTCTCTCTTGGAGCCTATCTTTGCCAGATCATCGGCTGCTTGATTTTTCAGTCGAGGGATGTGATGGAGCTCTAATCCCTCAACTCACTTTTCTAACTTTCTCACTACATTGCAATAACCAGTCATAGTTGGGCTTCTGACGTCCCATTCCTTCATCACCTGATTGACCACTAAATCCGAGTCACCATAGACCATGAGGCGACGGACGTCGAGTGAAATGGCCATACGCAACCCGTATAGAAGTGCCTCATATTCAGCTTCATTGTTGGAGGAGTCAAAGTGAATCTGGAGGACATAGCTGAGTTTGTCACCACAGGGGGATACCACCACCACCCCAGCACCGGAACCATTCAGCATCTTGGACCCAACGAAGAACATGGTCCAATGCTCCGAGTGAATTTGGGCCGGAAGTTGCTGTTCGATCCACTCGGCGAGGAGATCAGCTATTGCTTGGGAGTTGATAGCTTTCTTTGCTTCAAATTTGATGTCCAGGGGAAGGAGTTCAATCGCCCACTTTGCCACTCGATCAGTTGCATCTCTGTTGTTCAGAATCTCTGATAATGGAGCGTCGCTGATGACTGTAATGGAATGATTAGAGAAATAGTGTGCAACCTTCTTCGTGGTCATGTAAATCCCATAAACATGCTTCTGATAATGTGGGTATCTTTGCTTCGACGGAGTCAGAACTTCAGAAACATAATACACTGGGCGCTAAATTTTATAGGCTTTTCCTTCTTCATCCCGCTCGATCGTGAGTACAGTACTGACAACTTGTCAAGTGGCTGCAATATAAAGCAGTAAAAGCTCTTTGCTGATTGGTGCAGCAAGCACCGGCTGGGTGGAAAGCAGGGCTTTGAGCTCTGCAAATGTTGCATCAGCTTCGGGAGTCCACTCGAACTTATCAGACTTCTTCATCAGTCGGTAAAGAGGCAATGCCTTTTCATCGAGGCGAGAAATGAATCGAATCAAGGCGGCCAAACAACCAGTAAGCTTTTGGACATCATGCACATGCACAGGGCGTTTCATCCGAAGTATAGCACCAACTTTCTATGGGTTAGCGTCGATCCCTCGTTTGGAAACGAGGAAACCGAGTAACTTTCCTCTAGGAACTCCGAATGTGCACTTTGATGGATTAAGCTTGATATCATATCTTCTAAGATTGGCAAAGGTTTCGGCAAGGTCAGCCAGCGGGTCGAAACCTTTACGTGTCTTGACCACAATGTCATCCATGTATGCTTCCACATTCTGACTGATTTGACTGAGCAGACACTTCTGGATCATCCTCATGAATGTGGCTTCGGTGTTCTTCAAGCCGAATGGCGTAGTGACATAACAGAAGCATCCGAATGGAGTGATGAAAGCTGTTTTTATCTCATCGGCTCCATACAGTCGGATCTGATGGTACCCGGAATAGGCGTCCAAAAAGGACAAACGCTCACACCCTGCAGTCGAGTCGACAATTTGGTCGATGCGGGGGAGAGGAAAATGATCTTTCGGGCGGGCCCGATTGATATGCTTGAAGTCAATGCACATGCGAAGTGAATCGTCCTTCTTGGGGACCATGACAACATTGGCGAGCCACTCGGAGTGGTAAATCTCTCGGATGAACTCAGCTGCCAGGAGCCTAGCCACTTCCTCGCCAATTGCTTTTCTCTTCTGGACGGCGGACCGTCGAAGATGTTCCTTGACTGGTTTTACATTTGAGTCGACTCGCAAACGATGCTCAGCCAGTCCCCTGGGTACACCCACATGTCAGAAGGTTTCCATGCAAAGATGTCCCAGTTCTCACGGAGGAACTGCATGAGCGCTTCTTCCTATTTGTTGTCGAGTGTAGTTGAGATATGGGTCGGAGCAGCATTGGGGTCGGTCGGGTGAATATGAATCGGCTTCGTTTCACCGGACAACTGAAATGCAGAATCTGTGGCAGGCTTCTTGGCTCACAGCAAATCACTCAGATTTGCATTCTTCTGATACTCTTGCAGTTCTACTACTTCCATTTGTGCATCGGCAATTTTTGAGCCCTTTTGAAAGCACTCTTCCGCCTTCTGCCGATTGCCAGTGACAGTGATTACTCCTCTAGGACCAGGCATCTTCAATTTGAGATACACGTAACATGGTCGAGCCATAAAACGTGCATAAGCGGGTCTACCCAGAATAGCATGGTAAGCACTCTTTAAATCCACTACCTCAAATGTCAACTTTTCCTTGCGGTAATTCTTGGAATCACCGAAAACCACATCAAGGGTGATCTGGCCGAGTGACTGAGCTTTCTTGCCAGGTATAACGCCATGGAAACTCATGTTGCTTTCACTAAGCTTGGACATCAGAATGCCCATTCCCTTCAAGGTTTCAGCATAAAGGATATTCAGGCCACAACCACCATCCATCAGCACTTTACTCAGTCGAGTGCCTTCAACTACTGGGTCGACCACCAGTGCTTGCCTCCCAGGGGTGGCTATATGAGCTGGATGGTCCGACTGGTCGAATGTGATGGCATTCTGGGACCACTTCAGATAACTGGGTGTTGCAGGAGCAACCATGTTTACTTCTCTGTTAATAACTTTCAACCGACTTTTGCTTTCAACATCAGCAAAAATCATCAGTGTGGAATTGACATTGGGAAAACCATTATCATCTTCTTCCCTATCCTCACCTCCGTCCGACTCCTTTTCCTTTTCCTTGGGCTGTTTCTCTCGGAACTGCTGGATCCAGAAACGACATTGTCGAGTGGTGTGTTTAGGGTAAATGATGTTCCCGTCTTCATCTTTTTTGGTATGAATATGGCATGGTAAATCCAACACATCATTCCCATCTTTATCCTTAACTTTTTTGGGGGTCCAGGGCCCTTTGGGCTTTCCTTTGAACTTTCCTTAGGCAATAGCTAAAGCTTCACCAGGAGCAGCTGGTTCGTCCTTTCACTTCTGTTTCCGACTGGAATTCCCACCTCTGGTTTCTTGGGCGACCGTTTTGTGTTTGCCACTCCAAAGTCGGTCTTCCTCTTCACCATTGGCATATTTGGTGGCAATCTCCATCATTCGAGTCAGAGTCATATCTCATGTCCAACCAAATTTCAGATTCAACTCCCGATACTTAACGCCTTCCTTGAAGGCACAAATTGCTTGGTGGTATGACACATTCTCCACTGTATGGTGCAACGTGATCCATCTCTGGATATAATCCCTCAAGGTTTCATTCGGTTTCTGTACACAACACTGCAATTCTGTCAACCCTGCCAGCCTTTTGCAAGTGCCTTCAAAGGTCCTAACAAACACTCGAGCAAGTTCCTCCCAACTATATATGCTGCCAGGAGCCAACTGATTCAACCACGCTCTGGCCGAACCCTCCAACATCAAGGGGAGGTGCTTCATAAGCACATCATCATTGCTGCCACCAATCTACACAGCCACTCGGTAGTCTTCAAGCCAAGTGTCTGGCTTGGACTGGCCGGTGAACTTGCTGACTCCAGTCGCCAACCTGAAGTTGGGAGGAATCACTATTGCTCTGATGGCTCTACTGAAACACTCGGGTCCTGAAACATGCACCCTGCTTCCAGTCGGATGATCTCTATCGTGGCCTTCTCTGTGAGCCATGTTCCTATCGACCAGACCTTGGATGAGGATAGATCTTGCATCAAAACCTGGTTCTCTGGGGTCGACCGGAATTCTTCGTTCGCCGGTGTGGGGGCGCCTATCATCTTGCCGCCGAGGCATGTATGACCCACTCCTCGGAGGAGGCGTGGGCACTCGACGACGGTCATCATGGTCGAGTCGATGATCATACTGCTCGCGGTTCCTGTACTGATCTTGCCGGTGCCCACGTTCCTCACGCCACGGAGGCGATCTTGGGCTGTGAGCAGATTGGACAGTATCCGCCACCATAGATCTGCTACGAATCCTATTTCGTAGCTAAGATACTGTTGTGTTCTGCTCTCCCGCTGCCCGGAGTAAAGCCCGGATTTGCATCAAACCTCGGCCAGCTTCTGGCTAGGAAGGTTGAATTGACTCTGCTATTCGAGCTGCAGCTATGAGATTCTGGATTGGAGTTTGGTATACCTGAGTCGGAGGCAGAAAAATTTGTCGTCGACTGGACTCGGGAATCCGCTGCCGAGCACGCTCGTCGAGTGCGCGCTGGAGGTTCTCCAATCGAGTGCGCTCAGCCAAGTTGGCCAGGGTGCCTCCTCCAAGGCATGGGCCTCGAGGGTTTCTCCAACGATAGGAGTGTGAAGTGCATCCATATTACGGCGGCGAAGATCTTCCCTCCGCTGCGAAGAGAGGGGTTCAGGGCGGTACTCCTCGTGGACATGCGATGGGTCGTCGACGCCATCGCCACCGTCTTCATGGGTGAAGCCAGGAGGACTACATGGTTCATTGACCATCAAGACTTCCGCTGCGGGGTCGCTGCTGTCGCCGCGATTTGGTCTCGACGGAGCCAGTCGGCAGATCGAACAGGCCGTAGAGAGTTTCATCGGGCTCGATCGCCATGATTTGTGGGGTGGCCGATTGACGGGCCACCGCATGTCTCACCCACCGCTGAAGCCGTGACCGACTAGATCGCTGGCGCCGGCGAACAATGGAAAGCGAGGTTGCCGTAGGAGCCAACTGATACTGAGTCGACGGCTGCCGAAGAAGGATGCCGCGGACGCATGCACGAAAGTGCGTCGCCCCACGGACGGGGAGCGCCTCGACATCGAGTGGAGCCTCGTGGAGCCAAGCGGAGTCGTCGGCGATGAAGACAAGCGCATCGAGACAGATCTCGTGGCCTTCAGCCAATCCTCCGCCCGAAACCACGATGACGGGAATCGGAAAAATCACAACCTCTCCAACAAACTGCTAAGACACCTGCCCCACGGTGGGCGCCAACTGTCGTGGATCTAAGACTGACAGTAGAATAGGGGGTTAGGTATGAGGAGGCAAGATCCTAGCTATGGAGTACTTGTACACACAAGTTTACGAGTTCAGGCCCTTCTCGGAGGAAGTAATAGCCCTACATCTCGGTGCCCTGAGGCGATCGACTAGATTATGTGTGTGTGTGTGTGTGTGTTTACAAAAGATGCGAACCCCTGTCCTGGAGGAGGGGGTGGCTTATATAGAGTGCGCCAGGACCCCAGCTCCCCTCCGTTATGCGGGGTTCAATGTACATAAAGAAGGAGCGTTACAGGTAATGTCCGTATTAAAGTGCTATAAATCATAGTTAAGTCTATGAGTAAACGTCCGACCATTGCTGTGTAGAGTGGCTTCAGACCTTCTGTTTGTTGAGTGGCTTCTGTGATGGTCGAGTGACATTGATTCTTCTGAGTGGAATGTCTCTGGTCGAGTGGATGATGGTACCATTTGAATGCTGCTGGCTTTAGGGTGATGTCCTTGGGGAGGAAGTCTAGGATCAGGCCTATGAACCTACCCTAGGTACATAGCTTCATCACCTCGTACTTATGATTACCCCTCCCACAAGCATCCGCAACTACGAGAAAAGTATTAAGAATAAATTCTAACAATAGCATTAAACTTTTGGATCCAATCGGTCCCTTACGGAATAGTGCATAAACTGGGGTTTAAACTTCTGTCGCTCTCGCAACCCATCATCTAATTGCTACTCCATAATGCATTCCCTTAGGCCCAAATATGGTGAAGTGTCATGTAGTCGACGTTCACATGACACCATTAAGGGAATCACAAGTTCACAACATACATATTATCAAAATATCGAACACATATCAAGTTCACATGATTACTTGCAACATGATTTCTCCCGTGACCTCAAGAACAAAAGTAACTACTCACAAATGACAATCATGCTCAAGATCAGAGGGGTATTAAATAGCATATTGGATCTGAACATATAATCTTCCACCAAATAAACCATATAGTAATCAACTACAAGATGTAATCAACACTACTAGTCACCCACAAGCACCAATCTATAGTTCTGGTAACAAGATTGAACACAAGAGATGAACTAAGGTTTGAGATGAGATGGTGTTGTTGAACATGTTGATGGAGATTGCCCTCCCCAAGATGGGAGAGTTGTTGGTGATGATGATTACGATGATTTCCCCCTCCGGGAGGGAAGTTCCCCCGGCGGAATCGCTCCACCGGAGGGCAAAAGTACTCCTGCCCAAGTTCCGCCTCGAGACGGCGGCGTTCTGTCCCGAAAATCCTCTCCTTATTTTTCCTAGGTCAAAATGACTAATATAACAGAAGATGGGCACCAGAGGTGGGCCTGGGTGAGCACAACCCACAAGGGCACGCCTGGGCTCCCTGGCGCGCCCAGGTGGGTTGTGCCCACCTGGTGGGACCCATGTGGTAGTTATTTGCTCCAATATTCTTCATATATTTGATAAAAAAATCTCCGTGAAGTTTCAGCTTGTTTGGAGTTGTGCAGAATAGGTGGCCTGCCGTAGCTTTTCCAGGTCCTGATTTCCAGCTGCCGGAATTCTCCCTCTTTGTGTATACCTTGCAAATTATGAGAGAAAAGGCTTTATAATTACTCCAAAAAGCATTATTATGGATAAAAACATCATAAATGACAGTAAGAAAACATGATGCAAAATGGACGTATCAGCAAGACAGGCGAAGTAGTAGATTAGTTCTGGTAGCATGACAGGATGGTGACGGTGGTGATGCAACTATCTCCGCGGGGCTTCACCGAGCACTACGAAAATATGACCGAGGATGAACTAGAGGGAGAGGGGCGTCGCACACGGCTTGGGGGTCATGGTGTGTGTTGCCCCTCTCCCTCCTCTCATATATATAGGTGGAGGGGGAGGGGAAGCGGCCCTAGGTGCGCCCCCAAGTGGCCGGCGGCTGCCCGGTGCCTGCCCTGGCCGCACCCCCCCCCCCTCCATATTTGTGCATGGGGGAGGAAAGGGAGGTTGGCTGCCTTAGGGCGCCTCCCCCTTCCTTCCCTTCCTTCCTTGGTGCGTGGGCAGGGGTGGAGGGGCGCGCCAGCCCCCTTGTAGGCTGGTGTGCTTCCCCCCTTTGGCCCATAAGGCCCACCACATACCGCTGGCCTCCCGAAACCACATCCGGCACTCTGATAAATACCCGACAATTTCCGAAACCTTTCCGGTGACCAAATATCATCGTCCTATATATCAATCTTTACCTCCGGACCATTCCGGAGCTCCTCGTCATGTCTGTGATCTCCTCTGGGACTCCGAACAACATTCGGTCACCAACTCATATAGTATTATATCGTCAACGAATGTTAAGCATGTGGACCCTACGGGTTCGAGAATGATGTAGACATAACCGAGACGCCTCCCCGGTCAATAACCAATAGTGGAACCTGGATGCCCATATTGGTTCCTACATATTCTACGAAGATATTTATCAGTCGAACCTTTATGACAACATACATTGTTCCCATTGTTTGTCTGTATGTTACTTGCCCAAGATTCGATCGTCGGTATCTCCATACCTAGTTCAATCTCGTTACTGACAACTCTCTTTACTTGTTCCGTAATACATCATCTCGTAACTAACTCCTTAGTAACTTTGCTTGCAAGCTTCTTGTGATGTGTATTACCGAGAGGGCCCAGAGGTACCTCTCTGATACACGGAGTGACAAATCCCAATCTTGATTCACGCCAACTCAACAGACACCTTCGGAGATACCTGTATAGCATATTTATGATCACCGAGTTACATTGTGATGTTTGATAACACACAAGGTATTCCTTTGGTATCCGGGAGTTGCGTGATCTCATGATCGAAGCAATATGTATTTGAAATTATGAAAGCAGTAGCAATAAACTAAATGATCATATGCTAAGCTAACGGATGGGTCTTGTCCATCACATCATTCTTGTAATGATGTCATCCTGTTATCAAATGACAACTCATGTCTATGGTCAGCAAACCTTAACCACCTTTGATCAACGAGCTAGTCTAGTAGAGGCTCACTAGGGACACAGTATTCGTTTATGTATCCACAAATGTATTTAAGTTTCCGGTCAATACAATTCCAGCATGAATAATAAAAATTATCATGATTAAGGAAATATATTAATAACTACTTCATTATTGCCTCTAGGGCATACTTCCATCAGCTTGGTGGGTGGCCTTGGGCTTCCCGGTGTGGTGTTGGCCGGCGTGGTGCTGGGCGACGCCGTTGGTCAGCTCTTCTATCTTCTATCGGCCTGTTGCATTTGCATCGGTCGGCGGTTCCTTGGCAGGCAGATAGCGGCCATGGATGCAGCCCGTTCTCCACGTGGGTTGTAGTCGTTGGCGGTCGGGGAGGTCCCCCTTGTCTTGCTGTCAGTCTGGATGGATGCTTGTCTGTCGGGTTGTCGAGCCTCATGGTTTCGCTGTGGTGGCCATGGATGCGGCTTCCTCCCACCCGGGAGGGCCATGGCTTGGGGTTGGCCGTCTTTCCTTCCTGGCGGGATTTCATCCTCGTTGGTGTTCTTATGGGTCGTGCTTCAGTGGTCCTTCGAGTGTCTCTGCTAGGCGGTGCCCAGCGACCTCGTCAACGGCACACAGGTGTCGTGGCGTCGTCTTCTCCTCGCATCACCTTTCGACTGTGCCCCACGACACAGGTGATGCCACGGCATTGTGGAGTCTCGGAAGCGTGTCATCTTCGATTGCGTCGACAGTACAGTGCCTTGGTTGGGTATGCCAGGCGATGCCCTTCGACTTCGCCGGTGGCGCATAGGTGCCGTGGCGCCGTCTCGGCCTTGTGTGCCCTTTCAAATGCACCCCATGACACAGGTGGTGTCGTGGTGTTGTGTAGTCTCGGTGCATGATGCCTTTTGATGGTGTCAACGGTGCAGTGTCATGGCTTGGTCTCGGTTGGCCGATGCCGTTCGAATACACTGGTGGTGCTTTTATTTGTGTTGTGTTGTGTTTCCTCCCTGTCAGGTGTTTTGTCGGTGCTTGTTGTTCTCTTTTATCTCTTCTCCTCTCGTACCCTCTGTATCCCTGGTTCACTTGAACCCATCTTGCAATAGGCTACAAAGCCCCATAGGCAAATGAATACAATTCAGGTGGGGGAGTTCCTCCCCCAGGTGAAAATTCAAAAAACTACAAAACCAGTCAAAACACACCCTGAACAAATTATCAGGTTCAGAAATCAACCCTACACTTCGTTTTGACCAGATAAAGTGATTTTTGTTGGTAAACGTAGTAATTTCAAAATTTTCCTACGCACACACAAGATCATGGTGATGCATAGCAACGAGAGGGGAGAGTGTTGTCCACGTACCCTCGTAGACCGAAAGCGGAAGCGTTAGCACAACGCAGTCGATGTAGTCGTACGTCTTCACGATCCGACCGATCAAGTACCGAACGCACGGCACCTCCGAGTTCAGCACACGTTCAGCCCGATGACGTCCCTCGAACTCCGATCCAGCCGAGTGTTGAGGGAGAGTTTCGTCGGCACGACGGCGTCGTGACGATGATGATGTTCTACCGACGCAGGGCTTCGCCTAAGCACCGCTACAGTATTATCGAGGTGGACTATGGTGGAGGGGGGCACCGCACACGGCTAAAAGATCAAACGATCAATTGTTGTGTCTATGGGGTGCCCCCCTGCCCCCGTATATAAAGGAGCAAGGGGGGTGATGTCTACTACACAACCTTCTTCTTATAGATGTCGTTGGGCCTCCAAGTGTAGAGGTTTGTAGGACAGTAGCAAATTTCCCTCAAGTGGATGACCTAAGGTTTATCAATCCGTAGGAGGCGTAGGATGAAGATGGTCTCTCTCAAGCAACCCTGCAACCAAATAACAAAGAGTCTCTTGTGTCCCCGACACACCCAATACAATGGTAAATTGTATAGGTGCACTAGTTCAGCGAAGAGGTGGTGAAACAAGTGGTATATGGATAGTATACAAAAGTATTTGTAATCTGAAATAATAAAAACAGCAAGGTAGCAAGTGATGAAAGTGAGCGTAAACGGTATTGCAATGCTAGGAAACAAGGCCTAGGGTTCATACTTTTACTAGTGCAAGTCCTCTTAACAATACTAACATAATTGGATCACATAACTATCCCTCAACATGCAACAAAGAGTCACTCCAAACTCACTAATAGCGGAGAACGAACGAAGAGATTATGGTAGGGTACGAAACCACCTCAAAGTTATTCTTTCCAATCAATCTGTTGGGCTATTCCTATAAGTGTCACAAACAGCCCTAGAGTTTGTACTAGAATAACACCTTAAGACACAAATCAACCAAAACCCTAATGTCACCTAGATACTCCAATGTCACCTCAAGTATCTGTGGGTATGATTATACGATATGCATCACACAATCTCAGATTCATCTATTCAACCAACACAAAGGACCACAAAGAGTGCCCCAAAGTTTCTACCGGAGAATCACGATGAAAACGTGTGCCAACCCCTATGCATAGGTTCATGGGCGGAACCCGCAAGTTGATCACCAAAACATACATCAAGTGAATCACGTGGTATCCCATTGTCACCATAGATACGCACGGCAAGACATACACCAAGTGTTCTCAAATCTTTAAAGACTCAATCCGATAAGATTACTTCAAAGGGTTAACTCAATCCATTACAAGAGAGTAGAGGGGGGAAGAAACATCATAGGATCCAAATATAATAGCAAAGCTCGTGATACATCAAGATCGTAACATCTCAAGAACACGAGAGAGAGAGAGAGAGATCAAACACATAGCTACTGGTACATACCCTCAGCCCCAAGGGAGAACTACTCCCTCCTCGTCATGGAGAGCACCGGGATGATGAAGATGGCCACCGGAGAAGGATTGCCCCCTCCGGCAGTGTGCCGGAACGGGGCTAGATTGGCTTTCGGTGGCTACGGAGGCTTCTGGCGGCGGAACTCTGATCTATTGTGTTCACAGATGTTTTTAGGGTATATGGAGATATATAGGCGGAAGAAGTACGTCAGGGGGGCCATGAGGGGCTCACGAGGGTGGAGGGCGTGCCCAGGGGGTGGGCGCCCCCCTGCCTCGTGACCTCCTCGCAAATCCCCCAACGTGCACTCCAAGTCTTCTGGGCTTGTTTCCTTCCAAAAATGAGTTCCGTGAAGTTTCAAGTCAATTGGACTCCGTTTGGTTTTCCTTTTCTTCAAAACCCTAAAACAGGGTAAAAACAGAAACTGGCACTGGGCTCTGGGTTAATAGGTTAGTCCCAAAAATGATATAAAAGTGTATAATAAAGCCCATAAACATTCAAAACAATAAATAATATAGCATGGAGCAATCAAAAATTATAGATACGTTGGAGACGTATCAGCATCCCCAAGCTTAATTCCTGCTCGTCCTCGAGTAGGTAAATGATAAAAGAAAGAATATTCGATGTGGAATTCTAGTTGGCATAATTTCAATGCAATTCTTCTTAATTGTAGCATGAATATTCAGATCCATAAGATTCAAGACAAAAGTTCATATTGACATAAAAATGGTAATACTTCAAGCATACTAACTAAGCAATTATGTCTTCTCAAAATAACATGGCCAAAGAAAGTTATCCCTACAAAATCATATAGTCTAGCTATGCTCCATCTTCACCACACAAAATATTTAAATCATGCACAACCCCGATGACAAGCCAAGCAATTGTTTCATACTTTTGACATTCTCAAAACTTTTTCAATCTTCATGCAATACATGAGCATGAGCCATGGATATAGCACTATAGGTGGAATAGAGTGGTGGTTGTGGAGAAGACAAAAAGGAGAAGATAGTCTCACATCAACTAGGCGTATCAACGGGCTATGGAGATGCCCATCAATAGATATCAATGTGAGTGAGTAGGGATTGCCATGCAACGGATGCACTAGAGCTATAAGTATATGAAAGCTCAAAAATAAACTAAGTGGGTGTGCATCCAACTCGCTTGCTCACAAAGACCTAGGGCATTTTGAGGAAGCCCGTAATTGGAATATACAAGCCAAGTTCTATAATGAAAGATTCCCACTGGTATATGAAAGTGAAAACATAGGAGACTCTCTATCATGAAGATCATGGTGCTACTTTGAAGCACAAGTGTGGTAAAAGGATAGTAGCATTGTCCCTTCTCTCTTTTTCTCTTATTTTTTTATTTTTTATTTTTTTTTATTTGGGCCTTTCTCTTTTTTATGGCCTCTTTTTTTGGGGCTTCTTTGGCCTCTTTTATTTTCGTCCGGAGTCTCATCCCGACTTGTGGGGGAATCACAGTCTCCATCATCCTTTCCTCACTGGGACAATGCTCTAATAATGATGATCATCACACTTTTATTTTCTTACAACTCAAGAATTACAACTCGATACTTAGAACAAAATATGACTCTATATAACTGCCTTCGGCGGTGTACCGGGATGTGCAATGACTCTTGAGTGACATGTATGACAGAATTATGAACGGTGGCTTTGCCACAAATACGATGTCAACTACATGATCATGCTAAGCAATATGACAATGATGGAGTGTGTCATAATAATGGAACGGTGGAAAGTTTCTTGGCAATATATCTCGGAATGGCTATGGAAATGCCATAATAGGTAGGTATGGTGGCTGTTTTGAGGAAGGTATATGGTGGGTGTAAGATACCGGTGAAAGGTGCGCGTTATTAGAGAGGCTAGCAAAGGTGAAGGGTGAGAGTGCGTATTATCCATGGACTCAACATTAGTCATAAAGAACTCATATACTTATTGCAAAAATCTACAAGTTATCAAAGAAAAGTATTACATGCATGCTTCTAGGGGGATAGATTGGTAGGAAAAGACCATCGCTCGTCCCCGACCGCCACTCATAAGGAGGACAATCAACAAATAAATCATGCTCCGACTTCATCACATAACGGTTCACCATACGTGCATGCTACGGGAATCACAAGCTTCAACACAAGTATTTCTCAAATTCACAACTACTCAACTAGCATGACTTTAATATCACCATCTTCATATCTCAAAACAATTATCAAGTAACAAACTTATCATAGTATTCAATGCACTTTATATGAAAGTTTTTATTATATCCCTCTTGGATGCCCATCATATTAGGACTAAATTCATAACCAAAGCAAATTACCATGCTGTTTAGGACTCTCAAAATAATATAAGTGAAGCACGAGAGTTCATCTATTTCTTCAAAATAAAACTACCACCATGCTCTAAAAGATATAAGTGAAGCACTAGAGCAACAACAAACTACTCCGAAAGATATAAGTGAAGATCAATGAGTAGTTGAACAATTATGCAACTATATGAAGACTCTCTAACATTTAATAATTTCAGATCTTGGTATTTTATTCAAACAATAAGCAAAGCAAAAGAAAATGACATTCTAAGAATAGCAAACATCATGTGAAGAAGCAAAAACTTAGGATCAACCGAAACTAACCGATAGTTGTTGAAGAAGAAAGGTGGGATGCCAACCGGGGCATCCCCAAGCTTAGACGCTTGAGACTTCTTGAAATATTATCTTGGGGTGCCTTGGGCAATCCCAAGCTTGAGC